>NW_021604587.1:13727520-13841350 GCF_004785775.1 Grammomys surdaster
CTTTCGAACCTAATTCTGCTTCAGTCAGGTTTAGATATTCACCTTAGAGAACTTGTGAAGTTCATTCTCCACGTTTCCCCAGTCTTCACAATTCTCTCTCTCCTCTCTCTCTCTCTCTCTCTCTCTCTCTCTCTCTCTCTCTCTCTCTCTCACACACACACACACACACACACATACACACACACACACAAACATTTAAAACTAAAAGAATTCTTAAAAAAATATAAAGAGTTTAGTGAAAATATACATATATAACAGAAAATGCTGTATACTCAAAATGGATTTAAAACATCTGTCGAGTATAAAATCATCTGTTATGAAAAATGGCCAGGAAGTTTCACAAAGATAGAGAATGAAAGGCCATAAGTGTGTAAAAAGAAATGCCAAAGTAATTGTGGAGTAGTCATGAATAGTCATGGAAATGTACTTTGTACTTGGAGAGGGCTGTCTTCTTCCATTCAAAGTGCTCGGAATTCTTGCTTACCTTTACAGCTAGAGAGTTGGAATACTTAGTCTCTTTTGATGCCAAAGATAACGAAAATGACTGATTTGTTCCTCATATCCCACCTGCCATTTCAATAAAATATTTCTTCAAAGGTTAAAGACAGAAACCAGATATTCTCCCAACAAGAGTCTAAACTGCATCTTGGATAAAAGCACCAAGAGGATATAGCTTTCTCATTGGTTTCTTTGAGCTCAGGCTTGTGTTTTACTGGAGATTTGGGAGCAGGTAAGTGTTCCTAAAGACAGTCTTGTGGCTTGGGAACTATCAAAGGGGTTGGGAGATGTGGAGGCAGTATTATTGAAAGTTTTATTGTTTCACAAAGAAGGATGAGAAGGAAATTAAATTTTATCAAGCCCAATATTAAAAAATGAAAACTCAAAGCTCCAGTGTTTTGGCCACTGTGAGTAAGAGGACTTGAACATTTGCATGAGCATCATCCTGACTCTCAGACTTGAGATCAGGGTTGCTGTAGCGGCTGTATGTATGTATGTACTCACAAATGTATCCTCTAGCCACTAAACTTGCTTTGCCCATTCTCTTCTTAAGCATCCTGTTGTGCAGGTTTTCCATGGAAGTTTTACAGACTGTCTCTGTGGAAAAAAAAAAAAGTACGATATTTAAACAGTGTGGTTGTCATGAATTAGCAAAGTCTGATTTAAAACCCCACCCCCTTTTATTCCTAGTCACCAAGAGATTAATGCAATTATGTGAAGAATTACTTTCTATGATATCACTCCAAATCCACTAGTGGCTTGCAACAGTAATTAAGGAGAATAAGGTTGGTTGGTCAGTTGGTTTTAAAATTAAAGGCTCCCCCTTTATTCCCTTTCTTATCCAAACCCTGGATCTTAAACAGTATTGTGAGTAACAGTCACGAGCATGGCTTGGTACAGTCCAGTTGGCTGTACCAAGTGTTTCATCAGAGACTGAGCCCGAAGATGCAAATGCTCATCTGGTATCCAGTTCCAGAGGATGCTTAGCTCTTGGTCCAGAATTATACTTTGAAAATCTCTGGCCCCAATTTCCCTTCTTTGGTATCACTATGATTTGACCTACTTAAAGTTTATTAAACGGTACTAAAGCACCTCACCATCCTGATTAGGTAAGTTGCAAGGCACAAGTAATAAGTTTTAGCAGTTGTTGTAAAGGGTGGGCTGCGTAAAGAAACAGTTGTTTAATTTGCAAATTTTGAATGTGTCCTGAGCAGCAGCCAAGACTTTGCTCGACTTTTTTAACAACCCTGTTAATTGTCAAACTGGGGCAGTTAAGACTCCTTTGGTCAACTTTCATAAGGATCCTGCTAACTGCCAGACTGGGATGCTTGCTCTTCAAAGCAACACAGTTGGTACATTCTCATAGTAATCTTAAATTGAACAATTTAAAGGTTTTTTTTTTCATGCTGTTTTTATTATTTGGTGAGGGTTGTTGGAGATTGACCCCTGCAATTGCAGCTATCATATGTTATTTATACTGATACCTGAACCATTGGGAAACATTGCAATATGCTGATGTATCAATCCAAACAGTAAATCATTGATAAACTAAACAGATCTCCTTTGATGCAATCAAAACTCTTTGCAAAACAGTTTCAAGCGTATATCCATTCCTGGTTTCATTTCCATTTTTCTCAGTCTACTATCATGGACCCAGTCTTCTCGACTAGCAACTAGTAATCTGTCTCCTGTTGCTGCTCTCAGTGACTATCATTGTGGGGATTTTGCATGACAGTTGACTAGGCTCCTTGTGTCTTCTGTGCTTTCAGATCCAAACTAAGCTGTAGATCACACAATGACGTTTTGATAATACATTTTTCTCCTTGGATGTTTTCTCATCTACAGAATATATTTAGAGATTGTTTTACTCGGTGTAAAATATGTTGATTCTACATTGTATCCCATTCACTCAATGGAGCCTTGTAAATTATGAACTAAGACAGTTCTTCAAAGAGTCTGGCTACATAAAGATCATTGTTGGATGGTAATCCTCATGAGAGTATAGAAAATAACTTGAACTAAGCAAATAACTATTCGATCAGATTGACTTGAAAACAGCAGCAGCTGCCTAGAAACCAAGGAATCTCATGCACTTTCATGTACTTTCAAGATTCATGCTGATATAATTGAGATTAAGAAAGCATTCTTTAAAAAAAAAAATCAGTCCATAAAGTAGAAGATGTGAAAGGGGGGATGTTTGCATAGTATCTGTTGTATTGCTTTCTCCTTGCTGTAAAAAGAATTGCTGATGCTAACTAACACCTCAAAAGGAAAAGTTGTTTATTCTGGTCCATGGTTTCTTTGCCACATGTAATTGGGCAGGACATCACAATAACGGGTAACAGAGGAGAGCTAGTCATTCCTGGCAAGTAGTAGGTAGAGAGGAGAGGACAGATGCTACAAGATATTACCATGGACCTTTCCTCCATGTTTAACTTCTTGTTAGGCCTCACTTCCTAAAATTTCCAGAACCTCCCATATAATCATTTTGGGATTAAGCATTTAACATATGAATCTATGGTGGATATCTCATATTAAAAAAACAACTCCTTCAGTGCACTGTATTTTCATTGATGAGATATCCTTTACATCTTCCCATAGATTTGGTATTAATAATTCTTAGTTTGGGTTTTGTCCAAATAGCACTGCCAGCCAGACAAGTGATCAGTGGAGATCAGGAAGTGAGGCTAGAAGAGACCCCAGAATCTTCCAGTCAGCACATGTTGTGGGCACCTGGAGCCTGGAATACAAGACACAGACTGAAGAGTAATCTTACCTGAGAGAGGAATTATCATAGCTTATGCTTCACTCCCTTTGACTTCTTTGCTGAGGTCTTTCGTAGAGCACCCACTGATACTATGGTACTTAGTGTATCACTTGGATTGGAAAGTAGGGCTCCAAGTTCAAGAAAGTTCTTTCAGGCTTATGCATTTGGAATTCAACTGTTGAACAGATGCGGGGGTGGGGGGGAGCTCACAGTGTGGTCTACTTGGTTGAAATCTAGGTCAACTCTATTGCTCTTCTAGCCATGCATTGCTCACCCAAATATTCCCCAGGTATTTCCTGACAAGGAGGGATTTTTATAATGACTACAACATCTTTCAGAATGGCACTGCCCTCAGCCACTCCAAGAGCAATTTAAAAAAAAAACCCTTAGATCTAGCTCTCTGTATTAAAGCCAAATATTTATGATTGGGTTAAATTTATATTATACAGAAGTTCTGCAGTCATTGGATAATGAAGTTACTTTATAACCTTTTGTGTTATTTTTGTATGGCATGTGCACTATAGAAGTGTACAAGGAAAATGAGGTGGAAGCTCCTTGTGTGTGCCAAAGCAAAGTGTAAAGGTATGGACTTTGCGAAGACCCAGCCTGATGGAGAAGTGGACCAATAGTGGCTTCAGGTCAGCCTCTTCGCTTTTGACTCATTCCCCTGCTTTGTCAATGTGACCAACCCTACCTATTTCTGCTATCTCCCCAATTCTAACTCTGTGGTTTTGGTACATTGGGTGGCTAGCCTGCAAATGAAATGTCAAAGTCTAGGCATACAATGTTTGCTCATTTGATGTAACCAAGAGAGAATTAAATATGAACTTTGGCAAAAGTCTATTAATAATTGACAAATAACGGAATTGTCTGGGCATAGAAAGCAATCCATGAAAACCATCCAGTGTATCTGAGGTTGCCGTACCCTGCCACAATGTTGCCTCGACTGGTCTGCCTCAGTGATTATGAACAGCATGCCCAATCAGTACTTCAGAAGTCAGTATATGATTACTACAAGTCTGGGGCAAATGATCAGGAGACTTTGGCTGATAATATCAGAGCATTTTCTAGGTAAGAAACTTGGTTACTTCTGTTTTTATATCACTCAAAGACATTGCATGAGAATGAAATGTAGTTTTATGTGATGGCGTAAAAATGATCACCTGAATTTGTGCTTAATAGAGTAGAACATTTCCAGCATGTGAGAAATCTTGATGTCTTAAAGATTGGTGGATTGGTGGCAAACGTGAACCATACCTTTTCTTGAACTGTGAAAGTAATTAATTTACCTATACATACAAAGTGTCATAAATGCTGATGGTTACTTTGCATTAGAGTGTGACAGAGAATTCCTGTGTTGATAGACTAGGACAGCTTTAAATGCAACATAAATGCAACATAGCAGCCCTATTCAGTTGAACTAGATAAGATTATTGCTTCCCATGTTCCCATCCTGCTGGCTTTCTCAGGTATCATTCATTTTGATTATGGGTTGCCTACAGTTTTGCTTCAGATTGCAGTAAGTCTGCGTAACATCCATCTTTCACCCTTGCTGTCTCATACCTTCTGTCAAGTGCTTCATCTCAATTCCACATTATTTTCTCCAGGCTTTCATATTTCAGACACAAGACAATAGGTGTCATAGTTTATGCTTTCTTTTTGTGGTAAAAACAAAAAGTAAGATAACTTTAAAAGGGTATGTTTTCTTTCTTTCTTCTTCTTTTTCTTAGCCAAGTAGCTGAGGGGGCTTTCCCACATCTCACTCTTTCCATGCCATTCCTCTTCCACTGTTGTCCTGAGTGATGGCAGTGGGCATGGGAGTTCTCCGTTCATGATTAATTAAGCAGAAAGGGACAGAAAATATCCAGGAGTATCTGTCTTCTTTTCTATTTCTTCTTTGATCTGGAGAAAACCCACTCAGAACCGCCTTTATGTTTTTGATTAGGAGAAATTAAATCATGTTAGTCAAGGCAGTCTCTTGTTGGCGGGAGTCATGTTACACACACGTTGGTAGTAGAGCGTGGGTGGGCATAGTGTGAAGGGCGGGATGTCTTCCCAACCTCTGAAGTCCTTGATTAGGCTTTCTCTGAATCCTTCCTGAACCCACAAATGCTAGGGAAGTTGTACATGGGGAGTTGGTTAATAATGCAGGAGCTGAGAGTGCTGATCTTTACCAAATTATTATTATTGTTATTATTATTAAACTTCTTCAACATTTCTTGCTCTTATAAATATTCCTTCTTGGGTTTATGCCTCTGTGTTGCCCAGGTAAATAGATTTCCTGAGTGCTCTCCTTAAACAACATCTTAGCTCTACTGGGCTTTTATAGCCAAAGACATTCCATGTCCTTGACTGATATGTAGGGCTGATATCTGAGCACTGCTGCTGGTGGTCACCAATTCCATTTCTATGCAGCCTTCTCTACCGCTTTAGACAATTCAGCTCGTATGGTCCAACTTATTAATGTATTTATAGTCCCATTACATAACTTTGTATGTTGTCAAACTAGCCATTCACAACAGGCTGACCTGGGACTTACAGTCATCCTCCTAACTCTGCTTCCTGAGAACTACAGGAATGTGCCAACATGCAGGATAATGATTGAATTATACTTTGAACTATTTCACAGGCAAGATTGCTACAAGCTGAGGACCCAACAATGATGCAGATAGAAAGTTCCTACCAACAGAAACTTGCATTTCAACAACTACACATTGACTTAGCTTTCATAATCTAATTGTTGGAGATGGTATAAAATACCCCCCAAACAGTTCACACACACATACACACACACACACACACATACACACACACACACAAAGAAAAAGAAAGAGTAAAGGACAGTAAGACAGACTGCCTTGCTAACCCTACAAATTCTAGAAACTTTCTGAGGCATAGAAGACTTGATGTCCAAGTTTTAACCAACCACAAGAGTCTCATGGCTTTTGTGAATTTGACCACACTCCCAATAGAATACCATCCTAAGTGTGGACTAATTTATCCCCATGACACAGATACTGAAACTGGGAAAGACAAGTGCCATGTCTTTCATGGAACTTGATGATTCTTTTGTTTCTTTAAATAAATAGAAAGGCATTCAGCAAAGTTCTTCAAAGGACAGCTGGTCCTTACTCCATGTTTGTACTCCAACAAATATCAGGTGTGATCACCTCTCTGATATCTCAACTCCTCCCCTGCCTTGTGGTTCTCTCCACGACCTGTAATACCTTGATTTGTTCTATTGAGCTTGTCATGTGGAAATAGGAGAATTTCTGCTGACTTTGGTAGCATTGTCTTGATACCAGGAAGGAAATCACCCTGAGGCTTCTCATTCAGTTTCAGACAAAGGCTACAAAACAGTCAGAGACATAACGAAAGGTCAGGGTGTTTCAAAGGCATTTGTGATGTTCATCCTCTTTTTCTTCCACCAGTATAGGAGACTCTTCACCAGCACTGTTCAACAGCACACAGATCTGACAACCATATTTTAGAGTTCTGGAAACTTGGGCCACTTGTGTGACCCACAACTAGCTGGAAATGTTTTTTGGTCTGATTCGGGACTAACATTATCATGGCCAGAAATAATATCATGAAAGGATGAATAAATTGAAACACCCAGAAGGATGAAATTTCCTGTTGCAAATATGTAAGAACAAGGAAAAAGATCAGAATGCCAGGTTGCTTCATTCGGAACAGCCTGACCAGATTGGAGCTAATTTGGAAAAGTGTACTACACCATTTCTTTTCCACACTGACATAAAGGAGCCTCCTCACTCAGGTTTGTCACACACTCCCTGGCTTTTTCTGAAGGTGTTTCTGATGGAAACTTTCTCCACGGTTTGGTTCTTTAGCAGGATCATGAGATCAGAAGTAGAAGTTGCCCCTTCCTGCTGTATCTTGATTGACACTGACAAATGGGAGGTTTAAGTTCAACAATCTGCTAGATAAAAATTATGCCAGTCTCAGTTTGTTATTTGGGAAACATTACAAAGTCGATAGTGGTATTTTCAATATTATGTAAGCAGAACCATTACAGCATCTCTCCACTGATCCATGAAATAAGTGAGGAGGTAGTATTTTCAATCAATGGCTTTAAATTTGTGGAGGTAAAAGCTAAGATAAAGAAACTGGGACACTGTACGTTGGTATTTTAGGACTATAGAAAAATTAATTCCTGGTGGTTTGCCATGTAATAAGTGGGCATAAGGCTTCAGTATTATGGAATTTGTGAATTCTTTCAAGGCGTGGTTTTGTCTGTTGGAGGGAGCATGTGCCTCTCTTGAGTTTTTGATTAGTTAGAACCTAGGCCTTTGTTCTATGTGAAGTGTAGTCTGAAAGTCCTGTTGTAAATTCCTTTGTTCATTTTGGTCTTTTAAAACAGTAGTTACTCAATGGTTCAGTAGATCTCTCTGTCTTAACAGGCTCTTCCTAAAGAAGACACCACAGGAATGCAACATAAGGTTATGGTGAAGAGTTATTTGTTGTATAATTGAGGCAATAGCTAGTTAAATTTGAAGTAGTTTTGTGTGTGTGTGTGTGTGTGTGTGTGTGTGAGACTGGGGGGGGGAGGGAGTAAAAAATGCTTTGAAACTGGTAGTTTTTGTTATTTGTAAAACACCAAAACCTGGAGGATGCTTTACAAGATGTACAATTCACCTTTTCACTTGCTTTATTTAATTTTACCCAGAGACGTAGGGGTTGAAGAGTTTCTGTAATATCTGAAACAGAAAATGTATTTCTGGAAAGTATGAGCATGTAATTATTAAGGTGACTGCACCACCAAGTGGACAAGTGTAGGGCTGTTGTTTATTGACAGATGGAGCTTTGGTTTGTAAATGGGTGACATTTATAAAGGTACCTTTTACATATGCACATGCACATATGCATGTGCAGGAGCGTGCACTCGAACACACACACGCACATGTGCACACACACACACAAGGGGGAGAGAGAGAGAGAGAGAGAGAGAGAGAGAGAGAGAGAGAGAGAGGGGACTGGTGTCCCACAGTGCTGTGTGTCTTCCATTGTTCTTTTAGTCATAAATAAATATTAATATAAATGCCTTTCAAAACCTGTGTGTCTGTCCCCATTATTAAATTCTCTTCCTCTCATTCTAACAACACTCTTAGAGATGTTTGGTAATAAAATCTCCCTCCAGGGCTTCTGCCTCTCCCCCTTCACATTGGAGATCAAAGCATCGTGCTGTAAGTGTCCATGGTGAGGAACAGATTTCCAGGAACAGAAACTGTGGTGTGATGGAAAATGATGACTGTTATGATTGTCAAAGAACAGCTCAGGGAGAAACCAACCAACCAACCAGCTTAGGAACCACTCGCTAAATTTCTTTATCACTTCATTCAAGAATGCTTTGTTTTAGTTTACGTGTAAGAAATGTTAGCTTGCAAACTTCTAGGAGGTCCTCAAGGTAGAACTGCTACTGCTGTGCCTCCTCCTCCTCTTCCCCCCACCCCAGATAAAACAGGTTTTATTCAATTAAGGACTTTCTCCTCATTTCTCCAGTGTGAAGCCACTCTTCACTATATTTGCAAGAACAATCTAAACCTCATTAGAAGTAGAGTTAAACTAGAAAATCAGCATACAGGACTGTTGGTTAGGCTTATATGTGTGTTATTTATTTATTTTATTTTAATAACGCCCAGTCTTGATCTGCCTACAATGAGGAGACTAAGTGACATAAGCAAGTAGAAAATATACATTCTGCTCATAGGAAAGATAGGTTAGTCTCCAGTAAAATTTATGGATACAATTTGGCTTAATAACTTCTGTTCTGACTTTAAGGAATCACAGAAAAAATAGTTTACAATAATTTCCAAGAATTAAAAATGTTAGTTTCTATTAACTATTTTGAGGAAAGTGCTTGACTGACAAAACGAGTAACCAAAGGTTTAACTCTTCCCTCAGGCTCATTCATCAGCAGACACAGTATATTTAGTTAATAACTTTGAGGAAAATAATCATAATTTTAAAAGCAATTGCTTTGAGTTACTCTCTCTTACAGAAGGAAGATCCATACCTTCTCCAGTCTAAATGTAGCCTCTAGGACTTTGTATATCATCATCTAGGTCTGAGGAATGTAAAATAAAATCTACATTTACCCCAAAGCCTATAAGTGGATGTTCATAGTGACTCTGTTTATCATCGATACAAAATAGAAATATCCCAAGTGTCCCCCAGGAACAAATATGCAACTCAGGTTCCCTCTGGGATGTGAAATAGATCAGCCCAATGGTACAAGCTGATGATACACGCACCAGCACAGGTGGCTATGAAGGAGACTGTGTCAGGCTCAAAAGGCTGTTCACTATATGAGTCCACCATATAACATTCTTTAAAAGCAGAAATATGAGGATGAAAAATGCAGACCAATGTTGGTCAGAAGTTTGAGGTAGGGAGAAAATTTTACTATGCAAGGATAGGATTTGGCTTAATGAAAAAAATATATTGTTTTATCTCTTAAAATATATGTTAAAGTTTTGGTTACGCCTTTGAAATTTTAAAATTATATCTATTGACATTAGTATTCTTTTAAATTCCAGGTGGAAGCTCTATCCACGGATGCTTCGCAACGTTGCTGATATCGACCTGTCGACTTCTGTTTTAGGACAGAGAGTCAGTATGCCAATATGTGTTGGGGCTACTGCCATGCAGTGCATGGCTCACGTGGATGGGGAGCTGGCCACTGTCCGAGGTAGGAAGAGGGAGACAAATAGAGGCTTCCTCCTCGAACACCCTTCCCAGGATGCCTGTATATATATATTTTTAAAATTACTTTCCTTGGTTCTACCATCAACTTTCTAGCCTGTTGGTTCAGGGCAAGATCCTCTCTATGTGCTTGATTTTCCTCTGTGAAACAGGGATCAAACTAGTAATTGTTGCATTTGGTTGCTGTGGGAGGGTCACAAAAATTATACATATAAACGCCTGGCACAGAGTAGTGCCCAGTTCATGTTAGTTGTTTTATGAGTAGTAATATCAAGATCTCTAAAACTGGAGATCTGAGAACTAGCTTGCCCAAGATCTCAGGTCTTGAGTGCAGAGGTAGGGTTATTCCAAACTGAAATGATTTGCATACTGAAAGAACAAAGGCAGAGATCTAGTTGGCTCTGTTTTCTTCTATGGAATTAGAACTTGATTCTGTTTTATAGGTGGATTCTTTTCCTAGTAGAGCATTTCCCACCGTCTCAGGAAGGAGCGGAGAGGAAAGGAAAAAGACTACAAAGAAATTTCTCCCCCTGGCTAATAGATTAGCTTCCTAGTTCCCTAGCAACACTGAATATGTGAAAGGCTATACATAGACCTCTGTGCATTCTGCTTTACAGACTAAGAAGTGTGGCTGAGGAATTCCTATTTGATATCTTTTGATGCCAATTGGGCAAGAAATGAAGGGCTGAAAGAGCATGAACTCAATGCTATTTTAAAGCTTTTTAATTCTGAGAATTAAGAATCAAATGCCTCTACCTTCTTCACTGAAATGACTCCCACAGAACTCTGCCAAAAACATCAAAATTTTGCTTTGACACAGAAAGTTTGTACTGAATACAAGCATAGGTCAGAGGCTGGCAGCATCCTTGATGCTGGAGAGTCATATGCAGCCGAGTGTGCTCAGAGACCCAGGGATTAGCTGTGGTAATCCAGAAACACAGCCCCTGGGATGGAGGTGGTGGGAGATGAGAGACCAGACTAAATGAATGTAGAGGGTCGGCCTATTTAAAGAAACTTAGGGTAACAAAAGCGGAGAGATGGTCATGTTAGATTAAAACTTGAGTGCACCAAAATTTTCATAAATATCAAAAGGAATTATTCCTTAGGATATTGCAATATTTTTGAGGAATTGAAAAACAGTTGAGAAAATAAGAGACTGCAAAGGGATAATGTTCACTCCATGTCAATATCCCTCAAACAAGAAAATGATGCAAAGACAAAAGTAAGAAAATAAGAAATTCATGAATGGAGACAAGAGTCAGCCAAGGAAGATATTCCACTAATATGCAAAGGAATATAAGCCAGTATCATAATTTTATTTTCTGGATGTGAGATTATTTATTTGGTGGTGTGATTTGGGAGAAATGTTTAGTTTCCAACATGGATCAGAAGAATGGAAAGCAAGGAATGTAAGAAATAATGTGGCACTCTGTATCAAGGATTTTAGATGTGAATTCCATAGGATGCTGTAACTTTTTTTTTTTTTTGGAAAAAGATTTGAACAAGAATTTCCATGATTTTAATTTTATATGACAGATGTTAGAAGAACTGATTTCTAATTAGAGATACTATAAGAAAAATGGCAAGCATATCAAAAGAAATAAAAATTTGAAAATGGTGCAGAAATTGATTATGATCTCTGTCCTTTGTCTCTTTTAAAATCCATCTTTCCTCCTATTTCTTTTTTCTCTTTTTCAGTTTTTTTTATAAGAATTTATTGTGTATCTGAGCTTGATCCCACTGCCTCAACCTCTTGAGTGCTGGGATTACAGAGGTACTAGCTACTACTCTTGAATTATTTCAATTAGCAGTTACAATTGGTAGAAAGGCACACAATTTCATGTTTTTATTAGTGGGCAGAAACAATGTTAGGGAGACTGTGTTGGAAGATGGAGATGCTCTTTGTAATTTACTAGTTTTTCAAAGCGGTGAGTGGGAGATTACTTTATGTTCTTCTAGGTTTTAGGCCATCCTTATAAACTATATTTGAATTATTTATTGTTCAAGAAGGAGACAATGAAAAATAGATTTGAAAGAGGAGACAAACCCAGAAAACAACTCAGAGGACAGAACAGGGGGCAGCAAGTAGATCAGTGGGCAGAGCTCTCCTAGTAAGTCAGCATGGGGCCAGAGAACTTGGCATTACTGTCCAATTTTGTGGATAAATTGCTAGTGTTTCAGAGAACCGCTTTCATAACCAGTAATGTCATGCTGTAGTCTCTAACTTCCGCCCAATGGTTCCAAAGCCGCGATTCTGGTAAGCATGGGCTGGAATAAAATGAACATGCTTATTTAGAAACTGTTAGGGAGGACTATTCATCAAATGTTATGTCTTCTGGCACGCACCAGGAGCTGATATTAAGCCCATTAGTTCTTACCCTTTTAGATTTATTTAGCACAAAATGATAACCTTCTAGGCACTTGTCTAAGTACATCACAGCTGTTAGGTTCTCATATTCTCAGAAAGCCCAGAGAAGCAGCTACATTACTAAGCCTATTTTACACATGAGGAACTGAGGCACATATAAGATGCGTCACTTGCCCAGGTCTACATGATTCATAAGTGACTGGAAGTGTCCAGATCCCAGCAGTCTCTCTTCAGAACAGTGGCTCCTAACTACTGTGCGCTGCTTTGAAAATGCATCAGAAGCCATGAGTTTATAGCTTTAGGTATGTATGAAGCAGGACTCTGGGACAGTGAAACATACAATCTACCTTCGAACGAAGTGTAAAAGGCATAAGGAACAGGGTTTGGAGATCCTTGTCTTCAAGAATCTAAAACATCTGAGTCATAGCATCTGAGGTTATAAGACAGCTGTATACCAAGGACCTCCTTCAAGGACCTCCGCATTCTTCCGGTTTCCATCTGTGTTTTCACGATCATCTATGATGCGTTGTTCTTTTTAATATAGGAATTAATCAACTCAGAGCAAAGGCTATTGCTTGGTCCGTGCATGTGGGCGTGGTCTGTGAATTTGGCCACAGTCTGCGCATTTAGGTGTGGGATAATGAGTTTCTTTGGCAGGAAAAGGAGGGGTCCTTGAGCTGATGCTGCTTGACTAGGGGTTTTGAATTCATTACTTCTTCCTGCCACTGTTGGTTTCTGGAGGAAATGTGGGCCAGGATAATAGCTCAGTGAAGGATGTAGTTAGCCACAAGAAACTTTAAGCAAGAGTGGAGCAACCTTCATGTTTAGTAGATTACTCTCTGAAACGCAGGAAACTATCACAGAATCAAGAATCTATTAATTGATTTATTCCATTATTCCCAGAAAGAATTAGACAGTCTAAGTCTGATCTTTGAAAATACTGTGAAATCTGTTCAAGTTACCATGGAAGAGTTTTGTCAACCTCTTAATTATCTGACCCCTAAATTTTGTATTTCCAAGGACACAGCCTATGTTGTAAAGATAGGAAGTTGGAGCCAAGTTCAAAGTACAGAGGTTAGTTTGTGATCTCAGGACAAAATGTCCCCATCAGCCTGTCAAATGAGACTAAATGAGGGTCATTCACATCCACAGGGAAAGGTCTGACCTGTGAAATTAGCATGTTCTCGTCACAGTTCTAGATATGGCCACAGCACCACAGTCTCACATTCCTTGTGTGATTTCCAGATTTCTTCCCAGAATCTGACTCAAGGGTCCTTTACTTTGTCCTGTCACCACTGTGGGCTCAAATCGGTATGGTGTAGATTCACAAATAGTATTCCCTGTTTTCCCATGGTCTGATGGTTTTAGAATGCACAGCCCATTTTATTTTTAATTTTGAGATGCAATGAGGATGCATACAAGGTTACCCGGTAAAACTCAGGGGCCCTTTACATTGTGGTGAACAGCTAGTCACTGGATGTAAACCAGAGCTCTACATTCTAAGCATTCTAGTGTGGAGTCATGAAATAGATGCTAGAAAAGCTGACAGCAGTGGTGCATGCCACTCGATCAATTGCTCCCCAGACCCCCAGATTCTCAAAATCTTCCTCTTTCATATATAACCTCTTTCAGGAAAGCACACTCTATTCATATCTTATCATAATGAAAACCTCTCTTTTTTTGAACTAATACTTTCATCTTACACTTAATGCAAGGTCCTCAAAAATGACCTTTCAAGGCTAAGCTTGATGTTTGATGTACAGAGTAGAGGAGGTAAGGAAACTAACAGTCTGTGCTCAGTGATGGAGGCAGTGGTTGCCTGTTTTATCCCAAAGGGGGCAGCCGTGAACTTGCTTAAGCTGACTGACTGTTCCTGAGGGAGTGAGGAGAGGCTGCCAGCTCTTCAAATAGCTCAAAAGAAGCCAGCAATTTCAATTTTTTTATGTACGATTTCTTGTTTTTATATGTTGGCAAATAAATCAAAAAATTTTAAAACACTATTTGGGGCAACAGCCTGTGGGCCAAAACAAATACTTTTGTGGGTTACAACTGTCCCCTGGCTGTTCAGCAAGGACAACCAATTTATGTGCAAATTCACCACTAACTGGTTTTGCATCTTAGGGCTGCTCCTTTTCACTTTCTAGGGTTACTGCTCTCTCACTGATAAAGTGAGTAGCTTAAGGAAGCCCAGAGTTTTACACACCACGTCCCAAGGGGCTTGGTGCTGTTCTGAAGGACCCGAGAAACTTAGTCATCACAAGAGCATGCCTGCTGTTGTGGATTTAGTATTTTTAAAAAAGTTCTTTAGGAAAAGCTTTTCACTGCTAAACAATACATGAGGGAAAACCTGTCTGTGAGAAAACTGCAAAACAAAGCCATCTCAGCATGGTGGCTCATGCCTGGAACCTCAGCACCTGGAGATGGAGGTTGGGGGTGGAGGCTGCAGTGAGTTGGTAGCAGTTGGGGAGAACTACTTAGCAAAACAAAATAAACACATCAACACAAGACCCAAGAAACAAAGCCAGAGAAAGAAATCAATGAAGACAGAACTCAAAAGTCCAGAAAAGTTCCGAGGAGAGTAAATGATCTTTACACTTAAAAAAAAAAAATGGTTCTGAATAAATCACATTTAAAATTTCACCAACTACTAAAGACAGTTCAAGGTACATAACTGGCCTCAAACCTTTTCCAGGGGTTCCATCTTTTTTAAAGTGTGGTTTAGGGCAGTGATTGGACAGCTTGAACAGGGTGAGCACCCGTGTGCACGTGTGATTGTTTCTCACACTGCACCCCTGGGATATAGAATAGGAGTGGAAGCATATTTAACTTTGAATCTTGGTGAAGACACAGATAAATATTTGGTAAATATTTCAGAAATTCAGAATATAATACTTCAAAGCCTGTGGGAAGATAACTGACATTTATTGAACCATTGATGTGTCTCAGATTTTTAAATTTATCTCATCTATTGCTTAACACTGTCCTAAACCACATCCACCCAAATCCCTAAGGTCTGACCTTTAACCCTATTAATGCAGAAACTGAGGCTGGGTGACATTTTGCTCAATGTTTTTTTTTTTTTTTTTTTTAAAGATTTATTTTATTTGTATGAATACACTGTAGCTGTCTTCAGACACACCAGAAGAGGGCATCAGATCTCATTACAGATGGTTGTGAGCCACCATGTGGTTGCTGGGAATTGAACTCAGGACCTCTGGAAGAGCAGCTGTTGCTCTTAACCTCTGAGCCATCTCTCCAGCCCCCTTGCTCAATGTTTTTATCCCATTAGTCGATGCTGACTGTGATAAACTGATCAACCACCGATATTTCCCAATATCATTAATTGGGGCAAGAGGCCCAAGGCAAGCCCTATGTGCCAATCTAGGAATATTAATCAAAACCATAGCAGTTCTACTTTTGATTTTTGAGAAGAAGGAATAAACCAAAGACAATGAAAGCCACTAGTAAATACTTGGTTGTCTTGTATCAACAGAAACGAAAGTCTCTAAAACTCTTGTGAAGTAGAGGGGTGTGGCAGGGAGCATCACAAAAAAATTTTTAAGGCATTATGCTGTGACTAAATGATTTGCTGCAAAACATTGTTTAGCCTTATTAATCTACCGTAACAACTGGAAATTGTTCTAATAGTGAATGGTAAATGTCTATAAATAAGAGACTTTAGCTTCCACTCTCCTTTTTCTTTTTCATTTTTGTCTTTATTCTTCAAGGAAGAAATCACTTCTGTATTTCACATATTAAAGGCACTAGCAAACAGTGATCATCAATCTTAGTAGCTGACAAATTAGGTGCTACAAACCAAATTAGATTTGGTTTCTGTGTGGCAAGATGGGTAGACCACTCTGATATAGTTAGATTTGGTTTCTGTATTGCAAGGTGGGTAGAACACTCTGATCTCTTGTCTCTTTCATGGTCAGCCTAGCTGTTAATAGCTGAGCTATCTCTTCAGCCTCAAATCTGATTTCTCAAATGCTTGTTGCTATGTTACAGGTGTTACCAGGGAAGCTCGCTCATTGTCTGCATATAGTGACCATCATCAAACTTTACTGTCTTCCATGGAGGTGCATAAGCCTCCTTATTTATTGGCTTTAAACGTGGGGAATAATAATGAAAAAAATTATGTATTCTTATATTTCTAGCTTGTTATGTGGACAAAGACCACACGAGGGAGTGCTGGGACCTTATATAGAGAAAGTCACCACTGTCTAATGCGTTCCAGGAACGCTCAGCGTATTAGCAAATTCTTATTAAACTGTCAAAAAAAAGTTTTTAACGAAATCTCCTCCGCTGGATGCAATTAGAGGCTATCACACAGGATTTGATGGACCATAAAACTATTACATCTGAACACTTTCTTTTTGAGCCTAACACATTCCAAAGTGAAGTTTGGGATTCAGCTGTGATTGGCCACCTATTAAGATGCAGGTGGAAGGGAGAGACACAAAGAGCTACACACTCCAGAGAACGGATCGCAGCGGAGGAGCGCGTTCTAGCTGTTGATTTTTCTGGATTTTCCGAGATTAAGTGGTCAGCCTTAGCACCGATGGAAAGAGCACTCAGCAGGAAAACATTGTCATTTCCTTTGCTTCCAACTCAAAACGATGCCGTTTTGAAAGTTTTATTGATTTATATATTTATGTGTTATTCTAGGTGACCAGGGAGATATATACATTTCAACATTCCTACTAGGAAAAGAACTTCATTGTTCTCAGTTTTACGGAATCCAGGCAAAGCAGTGGGGCTTGCTTAAAAAGCCCCATTTTTGACTTTTCTGAAAGTGGAGGCTATTTGCTGTCCTAGGTGTAATGTTTGGATTTTACATCTCTGCCATTCTCCTCAAAATGGGCCTGCGGGACTGTTGCCGTTTTCATTTGACTGTGGAGGAGAAGGAGATCCGTGGGCAAGGAATAGTCAGCGGTAGACAGAAGAATTTAATCTAGGTCTCTCTCTCTCTCTCTCAACTCTGCCCAATATTTTGTCCATTTTTACTAAGAAGAAATGAAATTAGGAACAAAGTGTGAGGATCATCTCACGCTTTCTCCAAATTATGTTAGCTAACCCTTTGGAAGGCAATATCTTATTTTGGTAAAAACAAAACAAAAATCCAAGCATACCAACAAGTAAATTAAAAATACAAAAATAACCAGTCCAGTCCATGCTTTTTAAAAAATCCTTACTTCAAGCAATTTTAGCTCAGTTTTATGGTTTGAATCTGCTTTTCCAGCATTCAAAAGTAATGGGTGGAGCACACTTCATATGCACTAAACACACACACACACACTCCACTCACATGCAAACACTATATGAAAGACTACTATACCATATTGCTTGTAGATATTCCTGACTTAACAATAGATGGTATCCTGGTAAACCCATTTTAAGTTGTTCAGATAAAATGTATGGAATGCACTGAATTTGCTGAACCCCACAGCTTAGCAGTTCACATGGATTGTTTGTCTTGACTTTCTCTTGATGACTGAAAGTTGTAGCTCACAGCTAGTGCACAAGCAAGAGAGAAGCATTTGGCCTATTGCTGAGCTGGGAAAATAATAAGGTTCAAAGTTTGAGGTATAGGTCCTACTGAATGAATAATATTTTCTTTCTGCCATGAACTAGGAAACCATAAGCTGACCTGTTGTAAGTTAAGGAGAATCTGTAATTAAACAAACAATTTCATGTCTAAAAATTCATAAAAGCTGACATTCCATTTTTTTCTGAAAGTTAAATTCAGTATCAAAAACAAACTTCAGGAAATAAAGTTTGTTCATCAAAAAATGAGTATTAAAAATTAGAATCTGGCTGTATTATAATTAGAACCATCATCAAGTGGTATGATATTAAGGATTGGCTACAAAAGTGTAAGCAATTGAGTAGCTTTGTGAAGAGCATGAGATTGCTTTTGTGACTTCTTAGTGGATGTTGGATTGTGGCAGTGAGCAAGTGGATTGTAGTGTGTCCCACCATTGAGGGAGTTACGCTGTGAGAATTGATTGAAGTCACCAGGGATAGCCTCAGTGATCTTCAAAATCATTCAGCATTAGGAAGTGTCTGACTGCAGGGTGGTCTCTTTCTCACTATCTGCCAGTTATATCAGGACTGGACCACTCAGCACAGGGGAATGACAAGCAGGTGAGGTGATGTTTTACTATATCACAGTGTTGTACCCTAGCGATGGGCTGGAACAAGACAGGCAGGTCTAAGGAGTCACTGGATCCGATGGGTCTTTACACACACTTCTGTTTGTTAACCAAAAAAATCTCAAAGTACAGTGACACGCTAGTGTGATCCTAGAAAATGTACTGCTGCAATTTGGTGAACAACTCATGTTAAAGGAATTGTTATGATAAGCCTGTTTTCCTCACCTTTGTTTAAAGTACTTAAATTGATTAAAGTCCTTAAATGTTAAGATTTGTTTTACCATTTCTAAATAGTTTGAGCATAATTTACAGTTCACTTAGTTAATTTCCTCAGAACTCTATTTTTCCAAAGAAGCCTAATAATACTTTGAGACACTCTTGCAATGTTGGTCATGCCCTGAGTCCTTGCAAGATGAAAGGCTGACGCATGCAAACGGACATTAAGGTGTATGTTTTTACAAGTACTTCAGCATGTCAGACCTTGAATTTAGAGCACAGTGGCTTGGTACTCTGTCACCGCATATTTTCCCCATTACACAAGGACTTCCTGTGCAGATGACAAAATTCGTTTTCAGTGCAGATGTTTTGGTGACTAAGTTTTGTAGAAGCATTTTAATCAAATGCATCTTACAATGTTTTAGACCTTTTGAATAAATTAGACCTTTCTTCTTGCTTCTCTCTCTCTCTCTCTCTCTCTCTCTCTCTCTCTCTCTCTCTCTCTCTCTTTAAAAAAATGTAACTTTGAAAACTCAAGTCTCTTTTCACATAATGATCAAATAAAGCATTTGAGATCACGGTACTTTAAATTGCTCAATGTTTGGGCCCCAGTCAGAGTATGAGAGGGTCTCTTCTGAGATAATGTTTTGAATAATAGTCATAACTTCACTGGTGTGACTGTGGATGGAAATCTTCAGGTCTATCTTTTTTTTTTCATGTCAGGCATAAGCACGAAGAACTTTTGTTTTATTTGATCACCCAATACCCTATTCATAAAACTCTTGGACTTGACATTATACATTTGGAAGCTATTTTATAATTGGTAAATTGTAATTTTCCAGATTTGAGTAACCACTCTTTATTTCTTTCCATCTTTAGATATTTAAATTTGGATTCAGTCCTTAATGCATCCTTCTAATCTGAAATCTAGGAAGCTGGGGAAATGATGGATAAATCAGCTTACGAAATACACCTAGTGATGGTTAAATGAACTGAGGCTAGTCACTCTCATGCAGTTTAACTCCTCGATGCAAAAATAGTAAGAGAGGAATGAAGAAAGAAATATAGCATATGACCTGTGCCCCTCCCAAGGGGGACCAACAGAAAACAGAGAGGTGCTACTAGGTTGACATCAACAATTGTCAAGTCATGTGAGAGTTAAGGCCCACTCTGTTACTCCTTAGTCAGTTTTTCTCCCATTTTCTGGGAGGTTTATCCAAACTCGTATGAGAACTGCAGAAAGAAAATACATACTACGTTGTTCTCAGGGGATGATCAATGGTCACCATCCTCGACACGCATCAGCTTTGAAGCAGTGTGTATCTGAGGACTGACTTAAGGTCAACTAGTCAGAATCTGAAGTTCATCAACAGCTATATAGTTCCTCAGACACCAAGCCTTAGAAGGATATACAAAACCAGGGTTGAAATCTCTGTACATTTCCCAAAGGGAATGATTAAGATATATTATGGAAATCGTGCCCTTTAGAAGACTGTCCAGCTCTTCCAAGAGCCTGCTGATCTCAGGATGAACATATAAAACAACACAGCAACTGTAGTACATGAGAGAGAGAGAGAGACATTCAGAGTCCCTTTTGATTGCAGACCCTGTGTGGGTGGACTTGGAACCCAAGTTTTTATAATCTACACAAAACGAAGGCATACCTTTTTTACTCTTTCACAATCCACATTAGCTAGATCAGAAGGAAACATTTTGATTAAATGTTGAAATAACGAAACCTGTCTCAAATTCATGGGCCCAAAGGTACTAAGGCAGACCTCACCAGGTAGTCTGTTTTGTTGAGCCATTAACTTGTTTGTAGTAATATAAGCTACTATACATTGGACTTCAGGATTTCTGTTAGCTCATTTCTTATGTAGCCAATTACAGATGCCACAGAGTAAGGATGTAGTTAATACTTCGCTGGATGGCAGCTTCATGGGTCATACTACTTACTTCATGAATAGTCCTGCACTAGCGTACATAATTTAACTTTAGTAAAGACACTTTATTTGGGTGGATCTGAGAACTGAGCACTGCTATCATTACTCTGCAGCCTGGTATGTGGGTTGTTTATTTACTAGTGATCTGAGTTTTTCATATCCATTTGAGAAGGGCCCCTTATCAGGCATATGGCTTGCCCATGTTTTCTTCCAGTCCACTGGTAGTCTCTTGATAACTATTTTCTTTGTTGTGCTGACACATTGTAGGTCAGTGAAATCACTTAAAAACTAAAAAATAAAATTACAATGTGACCCAGTCATCCTACTTTTGAAATATTTAAGGAAATTGAAATCAGTGTGCTAAATATACAGTTGTAATCTCACATTCAGTTCAGCATTATTCAAAATATGAAAGCACCTAAGATCCCATTAATGAATGATCAAATAAAGAAAATACGGTGTGGATACATACACAATGAAATATTATAGAATTATAGAGTAAAGTGATAGAAATTAGAAGCTGTGGTTGGGTGAATGAAGATGGAGAAAAGATGTCAATCAAAGTCTAGGATGATGTGATAGAAGTGAGAATCCAGAGTTCAGGATAAGAATGGGGAGAGGAAGGTGTCTACCAAAGTCTACTAGACTAGAGAAATAGCTATTGGGAAGCTATTGTGCGATATGAAAGCACTCTGAGTACTGATATATATTTCAAAATTTGCTGAAAGAATAGGATTTTAAAACATTTTTTCAGTGCTATGGGTTGAACTCAAATCCTTATTATACATACTATTCAAGTCTCTACTGAGCTGCATACCCAGCCTTGAAGAACAGATTTTTGATGTTTTCACGACAAAATTAGTTGCACATGTTACTACCATAATTGATTATCGTTTACTATATGATATAAGTCATATAAGTCAAAAGATCACATTGTATCACCATCATATACACAATTACCACCTGTCAATTAAAATACATAAATATATGTATGTGAAAAAAAAACATTGTTGACTATGACGTACTTTACCTTAAGATGATGTTAAAAAGTATGTCTCTGATAAAATATGAAGAATTTGACAATGCTCTTGGATTTCCTTTACCATATGGTTGTAGAAAT
Source organism: Grammomys surdaster (assembly GCF_004785775.1). Taxonomy (NCBI): domain Eukaryota; kingdom Metazoa; phylum Chordata; class Mammalia; order Rodentia; family Muridae; genus Grammomys; species Grammomys surdaster. The sequence goes on from NW_021604587.1 coordinate 13,749,311, forward strand.
TACTGTACCTAACCCATCTCAGTCATGTGACCTCAGCATTCATAGGCAATATTCACAGACCTGTCTTAATTTAAATAACTGTCTAGTGATGCTCTAAAGTAGGCAAGACAACTGGCTTAGAGTTACTTCGCATGAGGAATGTGCCTCCTAAATGAAAGCTGGGGCTATTGGCATGTCTTGGATACTAAACTTGTTATCACCTATTGCCACTCTAAGGCATCAGTGTCATCTCCAAGCTATCTATCTCTCTATTTCTCTATCTATCATCTATCTATCTATCTATCTATCTATCTATCTATCTATCTATCTATCTATCTATCATCTCTTTGTTTTCAATGCCTATGTGTATGAGACCATACTGTTGTCCCTTTTGCTGATGTATGAGTGTCATAGATTTCCTCAGAGCAATGGTATAACAAATGACTCCTACTGCCCAATAAAGAGAAGGAAGGTACACAGATTTCAAAAGCTTAGTTGGGAGCTAGAGCGATTCTTAGTGTTTCAAAGCACTTGTGGCTCTTGCAGAGGACTCAGATTCAATTCTCAAGCAACAATATGGCAACTCCCAACTCTCTACAATTATAACAACACACACACACACACACACACACACACACACACACCCCTGTAGAGTTAGGTTAGCAAACATGAATCAGCAGTGGTGGCACTACCTAGCAGAGACAGCCAGGCCTCAGCCTCAACACAAGCCAGCAGGAGGGACCAGCAGGAATGCCAGGAGAAGTTCTCAGTTGTGCCTCTCTCAGCAAAGTGCAGATTAGTGAAGACTCCAGACTAACAAGCGTTGCCCAGCTAGCTCTATAAGCAAACCTAGCTCAGCACCTCCCTCCCCAGAACAATCTGTTGACTCCTTTTTTATATTCCCTCTAAACATCACATGTTCTCCAGGACATGTGTCTGTCTCAGCTGACATCACTGCCAACCAGTCAGAGTCTGTATAAGTGGCAAGAAACCACAGCAAGCCACAACATACCACCAGAAGATTATGGTGTGTTTCTTTTTATGGAGTCAGAACAAATGGAGCTCAACTACACAATGTAAGGCAGACCAATACATGTCCTTAGTGAAGAATCTCTCCTTTCATGTGCTTGCTTTAGCAAAACATCCTTTCACCTGTGTCTGCTTCAACAAAATCTTCCTTCAGGAGTCTGCCTTAGCCTTTCACCTGTGTTCAATTCACCTAAACGTTCCTTCACATGTTTGTCCCAGCAAAACACCATCTAGCCAACTTTCCAAAGAACCCTTAAGTTTCTACTTCAAAAAGGTTAGCTGCATATGGTGCCATGCATCTGAAATCCCAGCACTTAGGAGGTAGTGACATAGTGACAAGAGAGTCTCTTATTCAAGGCCAACCAAAAATACATATCAAATTCCATGTCAGACTGGGATACACAACAAGACCAAGGAAACAAAGAAATTTCTCCTGATATTTTAGGGTTCTACTCTTGAAGTTATACCTTCAGGATGATAAAAAGAAGCAGTAAAAATAAGAAACCAAAAGTTCAAGAGGTCACATGAGATTTCCATTTACTTGGCTGTGTATTCTCCTAGATATGCTATATTAAATTTATTATTATTATCATTGTGTGTGTGTGTGTGTGCATGTCAGTCAGAGGGTAAATTTGTAGAGTTGGTTTTCTCCCTCCACCTTTATGTGGGGTTTGGGGATTCTGTCTCCCTAGCTCTGTATATGTTATCTTTAGAATGCACTCACTACCATGAATCTTCAACCCTGGAGCAGTGTTAGAAATCTTCATCCCTGGAAAGAGTCAGGCTGTGTTTTCATAGCAACAGTGTCTCATCCGAGAGCTCTGTTCAGCAGGTAGTGGCCTTGTGAAAATGCAAAATCACCTTGCAGTTGAGTGATGAACAGCCACCATCTGGGGATATCAAGAGGAAAGCTGAAGCCTATTCTTTGTAGAGTTAAATCTACCTTTGAGAGAGGCAGGTCACAGATTCAAACCTCACAGGGAGACTCAAAACCTCTTAGGAATAACAGGATGAGCATCTCTATGTATGCAAGACACCAGAGGAGTTTTCTGACTAGAACTTTGGTACAAAGCTTGCCCATGCTCAGGTACTTTAAAAATTTTTAAAATGTAATCTTTATCTCCAAAAATGCCCAGTGAGCTAGAAGGATTTGTCTTTATCCCTTGGGAGAAGGTGATATGTGAAATCATTAGTATTCAGTACAGCAAAGGGCTTTAATATATGAAAAGTGATGGTTGGATACCAGCATCTTATGGTGTAACAGGCATGGATGCTGCAGAGTGTGCCAGGTATTATAGAAGTCACTGGTCTAGAAAAGCTCCAAGGAACCATTGGTGAGGGGAGGAACTGAAGGTGTAATAAAGTACTCTGGTACATTTGAAGGATACCAAGGACAGAACAACAATTATTTCACAGCTATGGTTACTTACCTATTAGAATGGAGTATATTAATTTTCTTTTTTGAGATCAGGTTTAGCTGAGGCTGGACCTAAACCTGCTCTGTTGTAATAGGAAATCCAGGCTTGAAAACTTCAGACCTCAGCTTTCCCAAGAGAGATGAGTGATGGCATTTGGGTAAATTTCAATGCACTGAGGAGTCAAAATGTCATTTTCTGATCTACTCTTACTTGAATAGACTCATTTTCAGTTTTATTTCTAACTGGGCCTTTAGTTTATTTTAAGGTAAAAATATGTTGAAAAATAACAGCTGTGCTGCATTAGTAATTTTCTTTGTGCAGGGAGAGTCATCACAAGTGAATAGGAATCGGAGCGATCAGTAATGTTTGTTCAGGAAGCAGGGAACCTCCCAAGTCGTCTCCCGTACATTTTCCTGGTTGTAATAGCTTTGCCTCAGTAGATGATTCATCCTGCTCAGATTCTGCTATTCCCTCTGTTGCCAGTAGGCTCTTATTAAATCCCTGACATTTGTTAAATTCTTGCCATCTGAGACAATTGTAGAATTTATGGTCCTCACCTCCAGATTTAAGCCCCTATGATGTTAGCTGTTGAAAAATAAACACATTGCCTGGGACCATTGCTCAGTGACAGCATTCAGAACTAGCAGGTCCTGGGTTTAATCTCCAGCACTGGAGGGCAAAAGTAAGTTTGAAAACATTAGAGGAGTTTGGGTAGCTCCAGAGCAGGTGGGAGCAATGGAGGCATGGACTGCCCTATTTTCTATGGACATCTGTACTTAAGTGACTGTGGAGAGGTGTCTGAGAATGCTTACAGAAGGTTTGGTGTTGGTGCATTGCTGTTTAACATTGTCACAAACTCAACGTCAATGCCTGTAGATACTTCTAATATGGTAAAGAAAGTCCTTGAATGTAATGACCCATTCTGCCCCACATTAGGCACCACTCTGTAACAGCCTGTTCTGCCCCATGTTTGGGGGCCACTTTGTCCCGGCCCGTTCTGGTCAGTCAACAGGGTCTAGCAAGAGAGAGAGTGGGGACAGAGGGGCAAGAGACACAAAGAATGGAGATAAGGCAGAGAGTCTGATCAAGTCTCTCTTATTGAAAGGAAATCCTGGGTATTTAACACATGCCCTGCCCTCGTGGAAAAGCAGGGGAATACAGCTGAAGGCACTATGCCATGCAGCGTGGATACCATGTGCTCCTTGCAGCTGGGGGCGCTAAACAACAAAACAAGATATGTGAGAAAAGCAAGATGTTTATCAGAGTGTGCTCAGCTGTTGTAGGCTGTTGAAAACAAGTCTCTTGTCAGGGTATATGGCCTGAGATGGATGCAAAGATGATAGCCGCTTTCTGCTAGGAGTTGGCTCCCAACACTTGAAGACTTCCATGTTACCACTGGCAGAGCTGTGATTGAATGCACTGCTAACTCCATGAAGGTCCCCAATTTTCTGAATATCCCCTTTGCTCATCCCTTTGTGAGGAAATACTTTTATCTGTGCTTGGTTACCGGAGACAATCATGGACACCAGTCCTAAACAAATAGGCACGTTGAATTTTTGTCTGTCTTTGCTGCCCAACTCTGTGTGACATTAGTTAGGTCACATCACCAGGACTTCTTTTTTATTTTATTTATTTATTTATTTTTGTGGTAATGTGATAGCTAGAACTTCTGACTCAAGCACTCAGTGCCCCTGGTGTTGTTTCCACATTGCTAAATTTAATGAAAATCAGACAAGGATCCAGATGTATTATTATCTAGCAAAATGTGTTTCTTATGGACAGTGATTTTCAAACCATGAGAACCTATTATAGAAATTCTCAAACAAGCTCCTGGGATGAACACGGTCAAAAAAGGCACTTCAGCTCACATATTTTGTTTGAGATGAAGATACTATCAAATGTATTGGAAAAATAAGGTCCATGTTTCAAAAACCAAAGTCACTTTAACATCACTCGAATTTTAGACTTCTAATCTCATGAGCTAATGCTAATATTTTGGTGTCCTAGTGAGGTCCAGCATAGATGGCAGCAGCATGTCTGGAATAATTGAATCCTTGGGGGTACAACAGAGACCTATCGAGTAAGAAACTGTTGATTGGACCATGAGGCCCAGTTTTATAAGCGCTCCAGGAAATCTGGTTGCTGGTTAAAGTTTGAGCATGGAAGCTCTTGACCTTCTCAGAGAAACTTCATACACATCACCTCACTTGATTCCCTTTATTGTTTTGTGAGTGTCACTTGGACAAGTATGTTCACTCCCATTTGACACAAGGTGACCTTTCATATATGAGTGGCTATGGATGTTTACAATCTACTTCCTGGAATTCTCTGTATATCATCCAAACATCAAATCAGCCTCTCCTCCACTACACTCTTACTACTTATTAGGGAGGAAATCCCACCACCCATGTTCTTTTAAGTCGTCCAAGGCAATGTTCTCACTGATTGCTACCTTGCTCAAAAGGATGAATCTGCTTTTGATGTCTAATGCACACATTTTTAAAGGGGGCAAAAAGGTAGAACGTGTCTTAGTAAACACTTAAAAAGAAATTCAGAAATATGAAAGGTAAGGAAAACCTGAACTCACCAGGATTTTATAAATCGTTAATGTTTAGTTCATTTAGGTGAGTTATAATGTTGTACAAATATGGACTCATGTAATAAATGCTGCTTTTTGGACTTTTAAAGAAATCTATCTATGTATCTTTATTGTATTAAGATGCACCTATAAGTACTTTTAAAAAGATTTATTTATTTTATGTCTATTAGTACATTGTAGCTATCTCTAGACACACCAGAAGAGGGCATCAGATCTCATTACAGATGGAAGACTTAAAAGAACATGGGTGATGGGATTTTCTCCTTAGTAGGTGTAAGAGTTTAGTGGAGGAGAGAATGAGTTGATGTTTTTATACTATACAGAATGTGCTTGCTGGGAATTGACTCAGGACCTCTGGAAGGGCAGCCAGTGCTCTTAGCTGCTGAGCCATCTCTCCAGCCCTATACGTATTTTATAATTATAGCAACTAGAGTTCTCCAGAGAGATGGGGTCAGTAAGATATATCTCCCAAAACAGATAACAATATCATCTATATCTATCATCTTTCTATCATCTGTCTATCTATCTATCTATCTATCTATCATCTATCTCTTTCTATACCAATATTTAAGATAGAGACTTCTTTTTAGGACTTGGGTTATATAATCCAAAATCCAGTTTGGTGGGATCTAAACTCCAAATCTGCAGACTAAGCAGAAGGCTAGTGAATTGATGAAAGGTGATATTAAAATCAAGTTCAAAGGCAGTCAGCTGGGAGAATTTCCTTTCCTTCCTTGGGAGAGATTAGTCATATTTTATATTTGAGGCCATACAACAGCAGGCTATCTGTTTTGTTCAATTCTACTATTACTTTAAATGCTAATTTCAACTAAAAATATCTTCCTGGTAATATCCAGATTTATTTGATCTGACACTATGTCTTAGACAAGCTGACACATACAATTATCCTTCACAACAGTGCTATCTTTAATGGTTGTATGTATTTTATATATTAATTACATATGCTATAACCAGTACCCTGAGATAGTCATTTAGTTGCTTTTAGTGTTTCCACCTTCAGCTATAACACATCTTTGGTTATTTACTTATTCTTCTTCAAATTATGTAATAAACACAGAGTGAAATTTGATGCACATTTTATGTATTTATGCTTAGAGATTTTATTTCATGTTGACAGGTTGTATTTGCAGAGGTTTTCCCCCTTGAATGAAACACTAGTCTTAAGAGAAGGAACTGTGCTAGGTCTACCTCAATTTTCTCCTTTTCATTACAGCCTGTCAGACCATGGGAACTGGCATGATGCTGAGTTCCTGGGCCACTTCCTCAATAGAAGAAGTGGCAGAGGCTGCCCCTGAGGCGCTTCGCTGGATGCAACTGTACATCTACAAAGACCGTGAGGTCAGCAGGCAGCTAGTGAAACGAGCTGAGCAGATGGGTTACAAGGCCATATTTGTGACTGTGGACACCCCTTACCTGGGCAATCGCTTTGATGATGTGCGGAACAGGTTTAAGCTGCCGCCACAACTCAGGTAAGTATGATCTCACAGACCCAAGTGGAGTTTCTCTTTTCCTTTCATGGACCACCTCCAGAAGCTGCTTGCCTTCTTTCCTTCTTTCCTTCTTTCCTTCTTTCCTTCTTTCCTTCTTTCCTTCCTTCCTTCCTTCCTTTCTCCCTCCCTCCCTCCCTCCCTCCCTCCCTCTCTCCCTCCCTCCCTGTCTCCTTTCTTTCTTTCTTTCTTTCTTTCTTTCTTTCTTTCTTTCTTTCTTTCTTTCTTTCAGTTTGCAAGTAGATAGCACAGAGTAATAGATCTCCATAAAGACATTAACTATAGAGATATCAATGTTATCATTAAAAGGGTCTCACTGGAAATGATTGTCTCTGTGTTTTAGAGAAAGTACTGCCATACATCTGCTTAGGAATGCCATACATTTCAGCTATTCCAGCAGGAGGGATTACTGTATATTTGTAAAAGTCAAAAGATTTTATTACCAAAGTGCATTAAAGTTTTTGAGAAATATGAAACATCATACAGATAAGTTTTGTATAGGTCACAGTTTTATTATTGTGGTCCTGGTACCCTATTTCTGTGGAAATCAAAGACTCATATTCATTGTTTAATTTTAGTTGAAGTAGAAACAGCTAGAGGGAGGAGGACTGAAATAACGACAAAGACATGGAGGCAGAAGAAGCCATACATTTGATCCTTTATCTTCTATTTCATTCTCTTCCTCTGTCTTGTGGTTCATCTATGATCAAGATTCATTGATTCACTCACTCATTCATGTTGACAAAAATCATGCACCAAATCATCTAAAGTTGAACTGATATTTCATCAGGACATTCAAACTTCTATTGACTTTGAACTGTGCCTTCCCTGGTAGCATCTTAGGAACTTGAGTCAAAGCCAGGGCCTCAGTGGAGCTCAGTGAGAAGACCCCAGGTTCCTTCAGCTCTAACATCTTTTCCCATTGCCTTTTCTTTCCATATTTTATACCAAAAGGGGCTCTTCTGCAGTTTTCATACAATTAGTGATAGATATATCCTTGGAACTATATATGTTTAAACAGACATCTAACCTTTGTGTTAGTGGATGACATTTGATGTTGGGTGACTGTGGATGCCTTCCAGAGAGTCTAGGCTCATTCCACAGGGGCCACTGCTCACTCTGTGGACATTTTGTTTGTGTTTGAAACAACTAGGGCTTTAAAGATGGAAGAAATATTAAAGAATAAAAACAAAGGAAGTAAGCATCCTCTGTTTACCTTGTAAGAGAATTCAAAATGAACAGCAAAGCTCAAGTCAGGTTTCTCATAAAGAAGACAGATCACTGGAAATGTGACTTCAGTGTGCATTATAGACAAGAGTGCCAAGCCTTGTGTAAGGACCACAAAACTTACATTTACCATAGCCACCAACGTACTTAAGAGACTTTAAAGTACCATACATAAGATTCTGCTCTTATGCTGTGTTGAACTAGTGATGTAATTAGTGGGAATGCTCGTCACTCCCAGTCATGTTTTGTGGATATTATTTCTGTATGCGGTAACGAAAGACCTGGTAGTAAAGCTAGGCAGCAAGGCTGATGAATAGGCTACCTATATCTGATGCAGGGAGCATACAACGTCTTCTCCTATGCAATCTATACTCAGCTTCTGTAAGTTGACTGCCTACTTTTTATAGACTTTTTAAAATAGTTTTACACTGCCACAGTTTCCTCCAGGAAACACTCCTATTTCCCTTTAGTCATTTGTGAGGCAATGTCCCATTTCCTCTTTTCCTAATGACATCACTCTTGACAACTGTGATAGTGATAGAACCATGGAGTTTGCTTTGTGCTTCCTGCTCTGGGTAGCAAAGGAATAGGTATCTAGTCCTGTGGGCGGGAGAATACTGCTGTGTATCCTGGCTGGGACCCCGTGCTTCTCAACTGCAGGGCGACTGTATGATGAGCCGCAGGCCTTCCCCTCCCCCCTTTTCCTTTGCCCCTGGACTTCTGCCCAGATGATGTGGAGAGCCATGAAACAAAGACCCCTTTCAGCTGTTAGTGTTCACAGGAGTGGCCCAGCTTGTCACAGCTCTGTTCTGAAGAAGATCAAATCACGAGCAACACATCCAGGTTATGGGGAACACGTAAAAAATCCTGCAGCTGGGCACACCCCATCTGAGCCTCACACTGGGGGAGCTTGTCCTGAAGGCATCAAGGCAGCCAGTGGCTCCTGCTCAGCAGCACCTCAGTGATCCACACTCTGTTAGAAGACAGAACACCCAAACACAAACTGGAGGTCAAGCCTTCCGCTTGAGGCTTCATTCACCCCCACCCCACCCCCCAATTCATCTGTGAACAGCCCGATATGAAATCAGTTTCTTTTTGCACTGACCTGACTCATAGAAGGTGAAGCCTGCTTTTCAGAAGTGAGGTTTGGCAAGGGAGGGAGACAGGAAATCCAGGGGAGAATGAGTCGCTAAGCCTGGCTCCTTCCAGCCCTTGCTACTTCCTCTGCCCGGGTGGAGGGGAGGGCCCTGAGTCTTGGCACCCGGGAGCAGAGAGAGTTCAGAGGGTTGGTAATGGCCACTTGGTCTATATGCAAAACATGCGTGTGTGCTCTTTACAAACCATGCAAGTGAGAGACAGAATGGAAATCCTCTCTGAAGGGTAAAATAAAGCCAGTTTACCACGAGGATTCCGGAGCCTGTGAGGCAGAGGCCTTTTGCCTTGCCCATGCTCCATGGACACCATTTATCCCTTGGGTTAAGATTTGTCTCTTCCCCTCCCTCCATGGTCCCAGACAGTTTAAGGAAAAGTGACAAGAGCAAATCATTGTTGGGAATAGACACAGAGGCAGAAGGTGTCCATCCACACCTGATCCCTGGAACCTAATACCTTCCACGGAAAAATGAGCTTGGCAGAAAAGATTGAGCTAAGGATCTTGAGATGGGAGATGATCCAGTTTCATCACATGGGACATTATATGCAATGAAGCGCTTTTGTTAGGGACAGACATTCATGCTGGGCAGAGGAGCTGTTGAGATGCTAGAGCAGAGTTTGGAATCACGTGGCTCATGGAAGCTGAAGTGTCCACTCTGAGAGCAGATGGGATAATCTATTCTTGTCTAAACAAACAAAGAGATTGGACATCCCTACGTATCTTAAGTTGAGCTCACAGAAAACCATTTTGGTCTTTCTAACCATTGAAAATATAATATATATGATAACATTCCAATGTATTTTTATGTATATGAGTGTTTTGCTTGCATGTGTATTTGTGTAGGGTGGTATCCCACTAAGTCAGAAGCAGGCATTGGGTCCCGTGGAACTGGTGTTATAGATGGTTGTGAGCTGGCATGTAAGTGCTGGGAACAGAACATGGATCTTGGAAAAGCAGCCAGTGTTCTTCACAGCTAAGCCAAATCACCAGCTCTTAAATTTGCAACATTGTAAACCTCTATATCTGTGGCCATTTGTTATAGCAGCAAGGACAAAATAAATGTAACCTTATTGAGTTCATTGTTATAGTAGCTTTACAATGAGATCTGCCCTTGTTGCCACACTTAACATGTGTATTTGAGCCTCTGCCAGTTGGTTTCCCTCCTATTCTATCCTGTTGTTGTCCTCCTTTATTTTACACTGTACTTACATTCCAACAAACTTGACAATTTAAACATTGTTTCTGTAATGAATGGAGATCTTTTACTCTCTTTACTGGTATTTACTAAATATCTAAAACAGTGACAGATAATAGGTGTTTTGCATGTAATTGTTTAATCAGCATATGAAATTTACTAATACATATGGGATTACCCCAATATAAGATAACTACGAAATAGTTGAACAGGATCGGAACTCCAATTTTATGGCTCTGGTCTGTCTTTAGATCGCTCACCCACACTGAGGAGGAAGTGACCAGGGTATGCTGTAAACATTGTGCTTTCCTAAGCACGGAAGAAAGGCTGACTGCCTGTCCTCATCTCCTGTGAATTGTAAACATTTTTTCTTTTCTGTACTGATGAAATTGCGAACTTAGCTGATTTGTATTTTGCTTTATTTTGGAAGTTTTCAGTACAGAGATGCGGCTTTATTCTTAGTATTACATTATCAATATTTATAAATCATATGTTACCATCAATGTTGATTCTTATTAGACTATTAGTTTCTTCAAACATATTTAACTTTAGTAATTATTACTGTTGCTTGATACTGACTTACTAAAATCAAAGCCAATTTCTATGTTAGATTAAAAACTATATCAAGAACCACTCCAGTGATAACAATTCCTTTACAAGGAAGAAAATTTTAGTATTTACCAGCTCAGGATTCTGAAAATTAAACTCTAAACTGTTATGTTAGTATTTTGGTGTTGTATTTTTCATTCCTTACAAAATAAATATCAGAAGGTACGAATAATATACATACATATATGTATATTCATATATATATATATGTCACAATCTGAATAAAAATAGCATTTCTGGCAGTTTCTTTCAGAACCATCAGTAAAACACTCTGTCGTGGTTCTCTGTCAAGATATCTGAAAACTTTTTCTTGGCTTCTAGCTTTGAACAGAGTTTAGAGTAACAACAAGGCTTCATTGTGCCCTGAGATTTCTGTAAGGCAACATTCATTCAAGTGTTGATCTGCATTGCACGGTCCAAGAATAACAACAGTTATTTATATAATTTTATCCATGTTTCTGTTTTTTCCTATCCATCTCACCCTTTCACTGGCCCCTGCTGAAGCACTGCTGCCTGTTTGGAGTGGGGGCAGGGACACATGCAGATGGTTTCTTTTTTTTCCCCTCCTTGTCTGATGATGGGATAGATTGTGCTTTTTTTCTTTTTAACAATATTATTTATGTTTGGAGTTTAGTATTATTGATGCAATGGGATGAGTTTCTCTTCCAAGAATACACTTATTGAACAGAAAGCTTAATTTAATTCACACTAAGGAGACCGCAGAAGACCTAGGACTGTGACACACTGTATAACCCTAAGTGCTTTGACAAATGGAAAAGCTCAGGCATTTCATTAAAAGCCAATAACTAGATGGGCGTCAAGTATTTCGGGGTGCTTATGACTTTATATCCATGGATCTACAGGAGTATGTTAGATCTACCAAGGAAGCTGCCATGATACAATGGCTTGGTTAGGGTTGTTTGGAACTGAAAGTTACTGACCATGATATTGTCTGTCCTCCCTAATTACTCCATCCTTCATTTTAGCAGAAATGCTCCAAAAGTGTAAAGTAAGTATCAACCTGTTTTGTATCAAAAGAAGATCTACAAATAATTTGAAAATAAAATTCCTAGATAATTCCATCTGCAGACATGCAGTTTTAGTCATGGCTCGAGGGTCTTTGCTACATTAAGTGGCAGAGATGGTGGAGGGAGGGGAATGAGCTGGGATGAATCCAACAGTTGTGTCATCACCTGAAAATGGCTAACAGCTCAGTTAAAGTGTGTAGGAGAACAAGTTGAGTTCCAGCGATTCAAGAGAAGTCTTTCATGTGATTAATTTGCAAGTAAATTGGGGGATTGTAGATCGCTAAGCCACAAGGAAGGGACCATTTGCATGTCCACATTGCCAGTCATCCATGGGGTATGATTAGAACTGCGAGCAGAGTGAACTTTGTCTTTAACTTGGGACACTGTCCAAATACATCCAAGAAAGGCATGCTAGAGCAAAGAAGAGAATATCAACCATAGGGGGATCCAGTAGTAGAGTCTTGGTCATGAATTAGAGAACCACTTGGTCAACTAGATCAACAAATTAGACTAGGAGAATTTGATAGCTTAGCAGTAACATGTCTAGGCTGTGGCTCTCTGGGAACAAAACAGCCATTGGCCTAGTGTATTTCGAGAGATGACGAATGTTAGCATATAGGGAAGTACGAGCAGGAGAGGAAGACAACAAAAGGGGTTTTGTGAAGACTGATAAGACTGTGGGCAACCTAATTAGGTGAAGACCTAATCCAGTGAGAACATTCTGGGATCATATTCATACTATATCTCAGAGTAATTCTACCCAGAGGGGCAGGAGATGACACTTCCAGTTTGCTGTATGGTAATGAACGTCTAGTACTAAGACATACACACACAGACACACACACACAGACACACACACACAGACACACACACAGACATACACACAAACACACACACAGATACACATAGACACATACATACAAACACACACACAGACACACAGACACATAGACACACACACACACACACACACACACACACACACAAGAAAGAATGATGGTTGGTGATCACTTGATCACTTGAAAGCAAGGATCTTGTCAAGGTTCTTTAGAAGATAAGAGTTTGAACTAGTAACCAGGCAACCAGAGAAGACAGGAGGGAACAGAGGGACACTTCTTTATCCCCATCAAATCCCACAGCTCAACACATGTAAGCCAAGAATATATAGTTAGCAGTCAAAAGATCCAGACCAGATCCCCAATAATGTCCTGAACTAGTTTTATTCTTGGTCACCTCATTCTGCACGTGAGTTATTATTTTCTGTGTAAAACAGGAATTGTGGTGATTCAGTGTTACCTTCTAAGAGATTTTCAAAAGGAGAAATGTGCAAATATGAGTATATAAAAGGGCTTTGTAAACCATAAAGCAAATGGTTTCTATTATGCTGAATTTGTGTGGCTGGCTGAAAATAGCATCCAGTCTATTGTCTGTAGCTGTAAACGGACTGAAACAGGAAACATTTGAACATGACCACATATTGATAATCAAAACTGATTTGTCTGAATAAAAACACTTATGTAAAGTAAACTTTAGGTGGATAGTTGAAATCACTTGATGGTCACAGTTAGAACATATTCGTACATCAAACTAGAAAACTTGCAGACAACCAACCCATAAGTGGCTGATTATATTTCAAAAAGGGAGACTCTTTTCCTTATTTTCACCGTCAGATATGTGCTGTCTTTAATTCCTATTCCATGTATCAAGTCAAATATAAGCTGTCTCTAATTTATATTCTATGTATCTATTCTAGGATGAAAAACTTTGAAACCAATGATTTGGCATTTTCTCCCAAGGGGAATTTTGGAGACAACAGTGGACTTGCTGAATATGTGGCACAAGCCATAGACCCATCTCTCAGCTGGGATGATATTAAGTGGCTCAGAAGATTGACATCACTGCCTATTGTTGTAAAGGGCATTTTGAGAGGTTTGTCACTTCTCTACTTTGCTACACACTGATTTTTACCATCATTTATGGATAAAAGTCATGGCAGATGTACTATCATTTGATAGAACAAATGATATTATAAATTGAAAGAAGTATAAGCTCCAATTTCTCTCCCAAAATATTTATGTATGTCCACGTGCTTTCATGTCGGTATGTGCACTACATGTATATAGAGTCTTCAGAGGTCAGAGGAGGGCATCAGATCTTGTGGAACTGGGTTATCAGCACTTTTGAGCCACAGTAGCTGCTGAGAACCAAACCTGGATCTTATACAATAATAGTCAGTGTTCTTAACCACTGAGATCTCTCTGTAATCTTTTTAGACATCCAATTCTCTCTTTTGGCTTTAGTAAATCTCTTGATTATGGGCAATATTCTGCAATAGAGTTGGACTCCGACTAAATAGGAAGTAATTTTTTCCAAAACATTGGAATGTCATTGCCTTATTTTGGAGCTGTTACTGAGTCACAGAGCTTGACAGAACTCAAACAGAACATCATGAGCTCATTACTTTATCTGATGACAATAGTAGTTGATCGTAGTCCAAAGAGATGCTCCAAGGATGGCACTGTGGCTACCAAAATTATTTCAGGAGAACTTTTATCTTTTTATTGCCTTCTTTCCCATGACGAATTTTTGACTAATTTTTGAATGTGTCAGACTCTACAGAGACTCTTGTTGGACAATGGTAGAATATTGTAAAATTCCAAGTTATTAAGCTGTGGGTATTAAGAAATCAGGCTCTGAATTTGGCACTTGCATGTATTTAAATTTGCCTGGAAACTACAAAGATGATAATGACTGTTCAGTAGTATGTTCATCCATGGAAATGTCTTCTTGCCTATAAAAATATTTAAAACATCTTAAAAAGAAGATACAGTCCTAGGGGAACTACCAAAAATAAGTTTAAAGTAAGGGGTTTGAGTAAGAAACTTTGATATGAGAGCGTCTACTAAAACCTAAGAATCTAAAGATACAAATTGAACCTGAACACATGCCTTTGTGTCCATATGTGCAGTCCATGTGCATAGAGTCTTCTGAGGTCAGGGCAGGGCATCAGAGCTTATGGAACTGGGCTATAGGCAACTGTGAGCCTCTGTAGGTACTGGGAACCAAACCCTGTGTCTTCTGCAAGAATAGCCAGTGTTTCCCTGTTCATGCCATGTGTTCTTAGTCTAAAGCTCTGGGCATGTCATCTACTTTGATTCTGTCATATAATTTATATAGAAGTGAAGCTCATAAAGGTTAAAGGAAGAAAAGGAGTCCGCTGCTACTCTGGAGTAGTGGAGGAGTGTTTAAACAGAGCTCAGCATTAATTTTTGCATTTCGATTTAAAAAAAGTTATATTCTTACCTGTTGAGCACTGTTGTAACAGAATTACTGTGGATTCTACACCTCAGTGTGCATCCTGTACCACACACTGCTTTAGTTGTACTTATCTTACCAGTAATGACCATTACTCCTAATTTTTAGAGCTATAATCAACAGTGGGTACAAAAGAAATTCAGCCTGGAAGTTCTGTGCTATTCATTCATCCACTTAGTTATGCATTTATTATGGTGGCTCTGTGCTAACTTTTGAAATATAACAATTTGATGGCCTTGGCCAAAATTATAAAAGTTTTTTGCAGGAGACAGACATTTGGAGAATGATAAAATAGAGAAGATGCTGTTGGTGAGATAGAGATCTATAGAGTAGACTGCAGTAGATATAAAGTGGTATCAAGCAATTTTAAAGGTAGGCTAAATAATCCCATTTCAGGGTGAAAGTTGCCAGGATGAGTTTTGCAGTCTTTTCAGACAGCCAGACTATTCCAGACTGAAATATTAGTAGAATAAAGCAGTTGTAGGTAACAACTTAGGTAATAACATATTCAAACTAAAGAATGTCGACTTAAGGGGGATTAGCATTCTTATTCATTTATGCCTGCTGCAATGGCCCTCACACCATGTGCAGTCACTATCCTGAAGTCAGGGAGCACAGCTATTACGTGGGCTGATTGTGTGTAAACTTAGAATAACGCTAGCGAGAGACTGGACATGTGCAAGTGATTAGAAGATTAACTGATTCTAGAGGAACTAGCTTGAATACAGAAGGATGAATGAGATTTTATTCTAGTTCCCAGGTTGACTCAATTAAACAGGGGACAGATGAAGTAACAAGGTCATTTCTGAAGTCTTTTCACTTAACTGGCATCACAGTTTTGGATTCTCAACTTACATCATTTCATACAACTTTATCCTGTGGCATAGCATGCAAATCTACCAACTTAGGTTTGATAACAAGTGGTCTATTGAAAACCACTCGCACATCTAGATCTGTAGCTTGCAATCACTGTACCTAGGACTGCCCCCACTCTATACCCCCAGCAACACCACCTCCCTTTTTATCCAAATGGATCATCTGGCTCATTTCTCCAGGCTTTCACAATATTTAGAATATAATAGATAAAGTGTTTACTAGGTAAAATGCTTGGTGAAAACAATGAGTCTATCTAATTAGACAGAGCTCAAAAGGCAAGATGAAGAGAGTAGGGTTTGAAAGGAAGTTATTCATACATGTAAAGTTTATACGGTCTAGTTTTTTTCTGTAACTGTTTATTTCACTTATTTATTAAACAAAAATCATCTCCATGACAACAGCTGTATCAAGTAACACATATGCTCAGCCTGAACTACAGGAAAAGCTAAGGCAGCTCTGAGAAGCCCAGTTCTCATCAATTCACACGTTTTCACCTAGAATTCATGTAGATGAACTGAGAACATTTCTTTCCATACCCTGTCCTTCCCTCCCCTCCCCTCCCCTCCTCTTCCCTTTCCCCTTCCCTTCCTCCTCCCTTTCCTCTTGTCCCCTTCTCTTCCTTTCCCATGTCCTTTCCTTTTCATTTATCTTTTTTAGCAAAAGAACAAAGATTATGGTTTGAGAATGTGAAACCATTGGTAGCTGGGACGTTCTAGAAGCATCCACCCTTACTACCATTTTGGGAATTGCATTTTAACAAATGCAAATTGGAATGAGAGATGTAATCTGTTGCTGTGGTTAAAATCTGCCCTGGGAGAATGTTAAGAAAGTTCCAACTATGTGCTTCAGACAGGATTTTGTCTTCCCTAGAACAAACAGAATCTATGAGCAAATTCATAGTGTTTCTTACAGTTTCCTTCCTTTCTCTTGTTTTTTAAACTGGCTATTTTTCACTTTCATTATGCGTTTTTGCTTTGAAGAAACACTTCTCTAATTAGATCTTTCCACATATACTAGGTTAGAAAATTCTTAACTAATATTACTTCATCGTCCCTGGATTACTTTCAAAAGTGTCGACACATATTTAAAATATTTTGGCACTTAAACTTATACAAGTTACTGAATCCCCAAATGTCTGATGTTAGCTCGATGGGATTTAAACTAGTCTTTGGTAGTTTAAATATGTAAAGCAATGTATGAAATGACAGCACACTGTGTATTACCGTCTAATGATTGTCTTTCTTAAACACTCAACTTACTTAAGGACAAAAGCACAAAACCAGAAGGCCACATTGTGTTCTCTGAGGATTAGTGAAAATGTCAATGATTTGTAAATATTTTGCTAAGTCAGAACATTGTGACCCTTTAAGTAGCTTTTTGGTCTGAGTTATAAAATAAATAATTAAATTAAAAATTAAAACACAAACTCATGGGAAAGTTTCATAAGCAATTAACAAATAAGAAACCCTTTTATCTGACCATGTTTCTTCCTGTCTCACACACTCATAATTCCATCATAGCAAGCCATTTTCTCAGTTGCCCAACAGCCCCGCAGTGCCTAGAGAACATGGAAAATAGCTCTCAATGATCTGGATGACATCATTTTTTAAAGTGTCATTTCTTCAAACGGAAGAGCCTGTCTAATTTTATCCTGACTAAAGTATGACTTCCTTGTTTCAAAACATTCAATAAGTGAGTCTTGTCCAACTTTCTCTACCTGCTTGATAGAGTAGCACCTACTCCTTTTCATCCTAAGAAATAGCAGTTTCTTTATATCTGAGGGTCCAATGTGTGTTGGACACTATCTGAACACCCAACTTCTTCACTCCACAAACCCATATAATGTGGATCGTTGTGTTCACAGGGTGGTTTAAGACATTGGCACAGAGAGGGCAAGGGATTCTCTGCGCACATAGCTGATGGACTACTTAAAGGCAAATGGGAGACTGTCCATGTGCTCAGCTCTGGACTTAAACAATCTTAGTTACATTTTTTTATATATATTTGGTTTGATACCTAAACAACCAGAGACAGCATGTCAAAATGTATTTTTGGCTCTGTCTGTATTTTTAACACCATACTGAACCATATCTCTTTATGGCTGCAATGTCAAGTGTGGTGGCATCTGCCAGTCACAGCTGACTATATAAATTAGTAAAGATTAAAGTAAAACTTCAGTTACTGAGACAAGAGGCCACGTTTCAATTGTTTTCTATTTTAATTTTTTGTTAGCATGCAAGGTATTGAGTTCTATTATGGGATTTTAGAACCTAATTTGTACCTGTTCAGCTAGGCCTCTATCCCAATTTTCTCCCCCACTACCCTAGCCTAATTTCTACCTTTCTACACCTACCACCCTCCTTTCTGTTTACATAGTACATGTCCTATCTTTTTCCTTCTTTTCCTCAGCTCCTCCGTTTCACACGCTCTCATGTTCTTCTTTCTATTTTTGTAGCCTAACCCCACATGGATGTGTGTGTGTGTGTGTATACTGAAGCCAGCATCTTCATTTGAGAGAGACCACACATGTCTGTCTCTGTGAGTCTACAACACCTTGCTTAGTTAATAATCATTTCAGGATCCACCCATTTTCATGAAACTTACATTATTGTCTGCATTTGAATAAAATTCCATTGTGTATATGTACTGCATTTTCATTTTCCATTCACAAGTGGAACAGCTAGGTTGATCCTATTTCTCAGCTCATGTGAATACAGTAGCAATCAACATGGATGTGTAGCTATCTGTGGGAGCATGTAGAGGCCTTTTGGGGATGGCTCCAAGTGGTTTAACAGTCACCTGGTGGTTCCTTTCATTCCCTTTTTTAGTTTTCAGGAAGTCACCACTCTGACCCTCCATGGGTCTGTGTTCATTATCACCGGACTCCCATCCCAGCAGTGAATAAGTGTTTCTGCTCCTTCACATCCTCTTCAGCACTAGTTGTCCTTTGTTGTCTTGATGATAGTCTGGTTGACTGGAATGAGTTGGATTTACTAAGTAATTGCTATGTAGATTTCCCTGCTGGCTAAAGGTTTTGAACAACTTAAAATATTTATTGCCCATTTGTGCTCTTTTGAGAGAGATATCTTCCTTTTATTAGTCTATAATGACTGGTAGTTTTGCTTGTGTGAAACTTTTAAAAAGTAATTATTTCTTTATAGTTAAAATTGTATTTTATGTGTATGGGTGTTTTACCTGCATGTATGCTTGTGTATCACATGCATACATACATGCATTCACATGCATACAGTAACTCATACAGAGTCAAGAAGAGGGGTCCGATCTCCTGGAGCTGAAGTCATAGATAATTATCAGTGGGCACTGGGAATCCAACCTAGGTCCTTTGGAGGAGCAGCCAGTGCTCTCAACTGTGGAGCCATCTTTCCAGATCATGGTACTTAAATTTTTCAGTTTAAAAAAATACATATTGTAGATATTAACATGCTATTTGAAGCATAGCTGACAAATATTTTCTCCCATTCTATGGGCTTTCTCATCCTTGGTTGGTAGTTTACTTTGTTGTATAGAAACTTGATAATTTCATGTACTACCATTTGTTAATTCCTGGGCTTTTTCCTGAGGAAGTGAAGTCTTTTTCAACAAATCTTTATCTGCTCTTAAATTTTGAAATAGTTTTTCTGTTTTTCCTTATAGCAATTTGGTGTTTCTGATTTTAACTTTTTCTTTTATTCTTTTTTCTTTTATTCTCTTTGAATTATTTTCTGCATGATAGAATATATGGATCTAATTTTATTCTTCTGTAGTGGATACCCAGCGTCACCAGTACCATTTGCTGTCCTTTAGCAAATGGTACTGTCCTTTCTCTATAGTTAAATGACCATATCTGTGGGAACATTTTTACCACCACAGGAAATTCTAATGAATCAGATACATACACACTTAGATCCAGTTAGTCTAGATATCTTACTGGCAAGGCCTTGTGATTGTCTCTTCCCTGGGATTAAGGGTGGGCCACCATACCTATCTGGCACTTACATGGGTTCTTGGAACTTGAACTCTGGTCTTCAGTCTTGTATAGTAAATGCTTTATATGTTGAGCTATTTGCTCAGCCTGATATCTTAGTTTCTTAAGAGAAAAAGTAGAGCATTAAAAAAGAGGTGCAAAACACTAAAAATAAAATAAAAATTAGATTATTGAGTAGTTGAACAAAAGTCAGAGACATTTCCCCTTATTATAAACAAATAACAATGAAAATAAGATCAATAGAACATCGTAGCTAAATAGATGTTAGATACACAGATGGGTTTAAGATGTCAAATATCTAACTGACATACTTCTTTGATAGAAAATACACAAAGAAAGGACAGGAAGACATTGTTAAAGACAGACAAGTCTGAATTTTGGTGATGTAAGTCATTAGACTAAGAAAAAAATATCATACTTTATCATAGATGATATGGCAAAAAATAAAATGGATATAAAGTGATAAAAATTGAGAAAAGAGTTTATTATGAAGGACTACAGGTCAGACTGTCATCTGTCTTTAGGTCAGTGATGGTTCCCATCAAACAAGGAGAGAAGTCTGTAAGGTTCTGTGGGAAAACGATTGCCCAACCTTGAGTGTGTTACAGCTCATCTAGGGAAGCACACAAACAAAGGGATCAGTCAGGGGTTGCCAGTTTGTTTCTCATTGAACTGTTTTTGGGCAGCTATTTATGAGCATACTACAAATGAGAGATTACATCCTTCTGTTTGTAAGAGATTTAAAGCAGAGGAAACAGTAGAGTGAAGGTGGATAGTAAGGCCAGAGAGAAATCACGGATAAACAAAGAAAGAAGGCAGAGGGTTCTGGGCAGCTGTCAATGGATGAGCGGAGATAACACAAAGAGGTTAGTGGGAATAATGGGATGGTTTGAGACTTTGATATTAAAGTCTCATAATAACTGGAACATTAAAAAGTCAATTAAAACTCTATGTAAGTCATGTACCAAAGTCTGTAAGTTGAAGCATGAAGCAAAAATAAAATGCAAAGTTGGAATTGTTGATGTTGGAAGCCATCTTGGTATCTCCTTTCCTCCACAAACTTAACAAATTTGTTTTTAAAAATGAAAACAATATGACTAAAGAAATTAAATTATGAGCAGATGAAGTTTTTCCTTTTTATATCCAAAAGATTGACAGTTTTCATCAGTGCCAATAATCTGCCATAGTAAATAATACATCAGCTATGTTGAGAGGTCTAATCCAGCAATGTCAAATGGTTAGAACACTTAAGCTCATCAAAGGAATACATTTAAACCATTCACTCATATGAAAAGAAAACAGACCATTCCTCTTTATAAAATGTCTTTGGGGCTGTCAATCAGAGCTTATACTTGCTAATTTTATTTTATTCTTTTAAAACCTACAGGATAGAAAAGTAATTCTTCTTTTCCTATTTCATATATCTATATCTATATCTAATCTATATCTAATCTATATCTATATCTATATCTATATCTATATCTATACCATATTTGCATAATTTCCCCTTATTCTCCTCTCTCCAAATACCCTGTGATTTTTTTTCAAATTCATGGTATCTTTTTCTTTAATTAGTAATGTTTTACACACACACACACACACACACAAACACACACACAAACACTCACGCACACAGAGTTTTAGTTAGGGTTTCTACTGCTGTTGGTTTCTCCAAAACCAACTTGGAGAGTAAAGACTTTAATTCATCTTACAGTTCCATATCACAGTTCATCACAAAGATCACAGAAGGAAGACAGGGCAGAAAACAGGAGGTAGGAACTGATGCAGAGGCCATGGAGGGATGCTGTTTACTGCCTTACTTCCTAAATCATGCTTACTCTCTTTCTTATATACTCCAGAACTAGTTGTTGAGGGATGACACTACCCACAAAAGGACTGGGACATCCCACATCAATCATCAACAAAGAAAGTACCCTAAAGGCTTGGCTACATGCTTATTTGGTGGAGGTATTTTTTTCAATTGAAATTCCTTATTTTCATACAAAGCTAGCTTTTTTGGCATTGACATAAAACTAGCCAACACACAGATGACATAGACACAAACCCATGCACTTTATAAATAAATTTATAAATATAACTTGCTGAATCCACTTAGTGTTCCTCACACACACATTCTTTTAGCGTTGACCCTTTGCTATTGTTACATGGCTTTCCCCGCCTTGATTTCAACTTTGGGGAAAATGATTCTCCAGGTCATGGCAATTCTTAAGCTGGGGCCTCAGATACCCATTAGTAGTAGTAAGAGTCACAGTGATAATAGTATTTGGCTCAGCAAAATACTATATACAAGAGAAATGTTTCTTATGATTCCAGAAGATGGGAGTCAAGGCTTAGCATAGATGGTTTCTGGTGAGGGCTCACATCATCTCTTTCTTCAAAGAGACAAGAAGGCAGAACCTTTTCTTATAAGGGAAATCTTTCCCTCTCTCTTTCTCTCTCCCTCAACTTTTAGCTGATGTTTCACGCTATGCACTCCAATCTCAATCATCCCCCTGTCCCTTAGTACCTGCCCCCCACACTTGCAATGCTCTTGTCATCGTGCTTCACTTTCATGAATGTACCCAATCCTAGTTACCTATCAGAGAGTCTATCTGGAAACACTATCATATCAGACACAAAGTGTCTTAGTTTTCATTGTTGTGTGGAGATACCGCGACTAAGGCAACTCTTATAAAGGACAACATTCAACTGGGGCTGGTTTGTAGGATCAGAGGTTCAGTCCATTATCATCAAGGTGGGAGCATGGCAGAGTCCAGGCAGATGTGGGGCTGGAGGAGCCTAAAGTTCTACACTGGAGCAGGAGACTGGCTCCCTTGTGGCTGGGAGGAGGATCTCAAAGCCAACCCCCACAAGTGACAAACTTCTTTTAACAAGGACATACCTACTCCAACAAGGCCACACCTCCTAATAGTGCCACTTCCTTGGACAAGCATATTCAAACCACCACTCTAAGGTTTCAAAAGAATTTGGAGAGGACAGAGGTTCCCAGACCATAACATATTGGTGCAGCATCAATATATACCCATAATTTAAAAATAATAGTATCACCATCATTCTTAAAAGAGTTCAATTTTAGTATTTCATGACATATAGTGAAAAATGATGTAGCACAAAAATTAAATTAATCATAATTACAAATTGTTGTGCATCCTTTGTAATTATTCTTAAGTCTGCCTTTGATCTCTATTACTGGGTTGATAGATTTGTGCATTTTCTGTATCTGCCTGCTGAGCTCTTCAAAGTCTGATTTTCAAGACAACATCAAATTAGTTCTACCTAATATTACATTTAAGGGCTAACAAAATAGGAGCATCCCAGAAATAGTAGTCTAGAAAGTAAAATTTAGCAATCATTTCAACAGTTTAAAAATTTAACCTATTTAAAAACTAGATTAAGAAATCAGCATTTTGAAGCACAGTTTGTGAATTATTTTATTATAATTTTAATATCATGTTTATAATGTATTCCATTGAGCAAAATGTAACTATATAATAAACATAAAAAATAGTTACTGAAATTAAAACATCAGTGTATTAAATATGGTTTGGAATGGAGTCATTCATCCATGGCTGCTTTTATACTGCTCATCACATACATACTATTTTATTTTCCATATTCTAGGGTAATAGTTCTGCTAAATGGAAATTGATATGATTTTATTAATTAAAAATTGCTAATATGGGCTGGAGAGATGGCTCAGTGCTTACTGCTCTTACAGAGGACTTGAATTCAAACCTAGTAACTCTACTTCCAGGAGAGTTAACAGCACTCTCTTCTGACCTCACTGGGTTACCATATTGATGAGGTGCATATTAACTCATGCACACACACACACACACACACACACACACACACACACAAATAAACAAACAAATCAATCTTAAAGTATATCACTAACAGTTAAAGTAAGTTTTATTTAATGATGTGATACTTGTTATATTGACCATACTCCAGAGCAATACACATGCCCAGAAAATAGCCAATATAACTGGATCTGAGAGAGAGAGAGAGGGTGGAGAGGGAGACTGAAGTGAAGAAGTTGGCAGGAAGGGAGGTGAGAAAGGATTTGGGAGGAGTTGGTGGACTGAGATGAATATGACCAAAATACATTGTATGGCATTATCAAAGAACTAATAGAACATAATAAATAAATAAATAAATAAATAAATAAATAAATTTAACAGGAGTATGTCTTTACAACGACAAATTCCTTATTAATGATAATTTGCTATCTACTCACAGTTTCACCACATAATTACACTGCTCTAATTCTTAATTTTGGGTAATGAAACCCTTACTAATGTTCTACATGTAATTATTGGGTGTGCTTTAATGGTGAAAGTACTAAGTAGAACAGGTGGGAGTGAGGTCCTCCTCCCTTTACTCGAATGCTGGAGATTCAAAGTCCAAGCCTTTTGTCCAGTGGCTGTTTCCATGGGATGGTGTTTTGTTCTTTTCAGGTGATGATGCCAGGGAAGCCGTTAAACGTGGTGTGGATGGGATCTTGGTGTCCAATCATGGGGCGCGACAACTGGATGGGGTGCCAGCTACTGTGAGTTTCCACTGGGATTTATCCAGTCTATGCATGTCTACCTTGTGAGTGTGTGTGTGTGTGTGATCATTTATGGTAAAATGTGTGGCGCTACATGATATCTCAGATTTTCAGTGGTACAGAGTTATCTAAATTAGCAAATACATTTATTTTGAACTAGCCAAGTGTCTATTTTTAAATTTATGAATGGAGGCCTTGTTAACTAGTAAGCAAGGGATTATTCTTGTGAGCACTTAGGTGTTATATGAGCCAAGGAAGGAGAGAGAAGATTCAGACATGTCAATCTAAAGGAAATGATGTGGCTACGTCTGCAGACCACTTGGGTTAGAGTACAAGCCAGCAGGGAAGACTAGTATGCATAGGTACTCACATGGTATTCCCAAAGCTCTGAAGAGTGCAGCAAACCAAGTCTGCTGGAGGTTGGGAACCCTGTCTGATGTACTCTTGGGGGATAGTAAATGTTGCCCACAGGTGAAAGAGGTGAAAAGTGATGCTCCCCCCTCCCCACCCAAAGCAGAATGCAGAAGCTGCCCATAGCTTCAAGTGTTTCCTCAGGTTTATGTTTCACTTGTGCTCAGAGACATAGACTTAGTGTGCAGGCCAAATTAAGTTTGTTTTCTAAAAATAAACTATAAATCTTCTGAAATAAAATCTAACTCTATTTTAAGGGGAAAATATCTAAATGGTGTGGTTTTTTTCCTTCTGGCCTAGGACATATGGAAACTTATCTAAAAGGGCTTTTTGAGTTGTGGTCTCTGAAACTACTTAGGAAACAATAACCGTCCCTTTTGCAGGCTGTGTGCATGAGAGGATAAACTTGACTGTTTTGCCTCATACTTATAGCAAATTTAAGGCCCATGATATGAGGGAAATGTATGAAAGTACTCAGTCTGTGGCCAATGGTGTTTTCCCCCTTAGGTGGGTATATGGATTTTGAGGTGAGCAGTCAAAGGCTTAAAAGGAGGCTATGGTCTAAGCCTTTACACTAGCTGCATAGAAAGTCTTGGTTACATCTCCCACAGATTTGGTTACATCATAAGTCAGGCCACAGTGGCAGTATGAAATCATGGGAGGAGTTTTCAAATAGGTGGCTTGGGTTTGAGTTCTTTTCTTGTCTCCAGCGTATATGAGAGACAGAGTGGCAAGTCATTCAGACTCCTGTGCCTGAGCTTCTCCTGGTATTATGTTGGTTCTATAAAGGATGTGCCTGGACTGTACAGTTCTACATTTCTCTACTTCGTAGCATTCATTCCCTTGTATGGAGAATGACTTGCTGCTTGAATTTCTGGACTAGGAATTTAACTTCTGGTTACCTTGACACATTATTCTCTGGCTTGTATGAGTCCTTAGAACATTCTCTTTTTAAAATTTTGTTTTCAGATTTGCATTTCATTTTGATGCCAACAAGACCTAAACTACTTCGGACTTACAGATATAATGTTCTTTTCCACTGTAAGTGTCTCATATGCCAAATACTTGTACTGAATAAGTGTTTATGCTATTAATTTACTAGCTCTCAAATTGAGTCCTTAGGCATGTTCTGTACCATCTAAGAAGTGGGTTTTTTTTCTTTTAAAAGGTGGTTCCTGGGGCTAGGTGTGGTGCTCAATGCTAAAGTGTTTGCTTAGAATAGCAGAGCCCCTAAATTGAATCTGCAGCCTGGAGTGTCACAAAAGTCTAAAATAAAATGTAAAAGCATACTTTATATGTGTCATCCTTGAGAAGTACTTGATGTATTAATTGGCTTTTGCGGTATAAAAATAAATCTGAACTTACTGGTTAAAAGAACTCCCATTTATTTATATGCCAGTTTTATAAGTTTGCTTTTTGGCCTGAGAATTGTGAGGTTCTGGGTTCTGGTCTTGGATAAGCTCAGTCCTGGGTACATGGAGTCAGTTGCTTGTGCAGTAGATCAGCCTGGTGTAGGATAATCTCACTGTCTTACATCGCCTAGTGTAAGAGCTTGGTTTGCTTTCATGAAGGGGCAGGCTTCCTAAAGTATCATCCAGTTCTTGTGATCTATATACAGAAGTGACACATTGTTACTATCTCTCTTGCTCCATTGGGGACCACTAAGGCACAATTCTGAACCCCACCATGCTTCTCCTAAGGATGTCCCAGGAGCATAGCACCCCTACAAATTAGAGTGAGGCAGAGGAAATCTTCAGAGCCATTTCGGGGTGTGATAAATCTCTGGGCTGGTGCTTTTTTGACTGTGCTGTGTGGAACTCCTGGTGAGATGTGATGTGTGGTCCAGGAAAGAGTCTGAGGATTGATCACAGCAGCTGGAACTCTGGTCTCCTCTGCTCTAACTGCAGCAGCTTGATTAGTGTTCAGGTTCTTTGGTTGGGTATTTTGAGGGTTCATCTTCAAGATGAATGTTATAGGGATGTGAAGGAAAGGCAAAAAGGAAGCGTAAACAGGGCCTTAACTAGTGTGCTTGTCTGCTCGATTTATTTACTCAGCCTGCCAGGATCCCTTGATTTTACATAATGTGTACCGAGTGAAATTGCAGCTCTGGAAAGGGAGGGAAGTTAGAATTGCTCAGTGTTGGATGAGACATACCTGTCCATAGACACAGAGACACAAATGCAGGCTCTGTTTTATATTCTAGGATTCATATCTTAAGTGTCCTTATTAGTGTACTTTTAGGCTAGGTTAGGCACTGGAAATAACCTAAACAGACTTGATTTGTGTGACTTTGAAAATGTGTATTGAACCCAAGCTAGCTAATATTTTTCTTTGGTTCTGGTTTCAAATGGGGAAATATGCTTAATTACGGCTTGCATCATGGCTTGGAAATTGTAGCATTTATATGTTGATGTAACTCGCCTGAATGTAAAAGGGGGGACTATGTATAGGTAAGGGAACGTATGTAAATGGATCCGAAGCATGTTTAGCAAGGCATGGAAGCCAAAAGGGAAAGGGGAAAATTACACTACCTGCCAAACATTTAGGGGCCACTTGCCAAGGGTTGCCTCCACTTCCTCCAAATTGTAGCTGTGTTTGGTTTTCAGCCTTTTACATAAAACTCTATTTAAGTTGAGCCACTAAACTTCTAGGAGAGAAGGAGGAAAGCCTTTGAGTGATTTCAGCACAATTATTTCTGGAAAAAGTGTAGTTTAAGTGTGTGGTGGCTTTCATAGCATACGTAAATGGAATCAGGACATCATTTTGGATCTAAATGTTTTTTGGGACAAATGTGGATAATTTCTACAAATTTTCACCTACATCTAATGAGCTAGCTGTATCACCTACTACTATGGCTCTAGGTCAAAAAAACAGTGATTTAAACTGACAATTGTTCCCTTGAATCATTCTGCTTCTTAGGTCTTCTGATCCAGGCTTGGGATTAGCCTAATGGCTGGGTTGTAAGTTTTAGGGCCAGCTGAGTGAGTCTCAGATAGCTTTGCCTCCAGAGTAGCCTCGCTGGGGCCCAAGCTTTGTGTAAACCAATCCTGGGGGACCCCTATCTTGTGACAAATGACAGAAGTACAAACATAAGTAGAAATACTGGCATAGCTTCAGGTCTGTGCCCAGAAATGGCCTCCTCTACCTTCTCTGCACACATATGATTGGTCAAAGTGAGTCATATAGACGAAGCCAGTGTCAAGGATGTGGGTAAGTACTTTATTTTAATGGGAGAAAACTATATTGATGTCTTAGAAAGGCAATGCATTTAGAGGAGGGTGGGGTATGAGAAAGGGCAATATAGCAACCACTTCACTCTTTTGAGGTTCTTATATTTTCTATGAAAAACTATGCCAACTGACAACTAAGACAGGGATCTTCGGAGTTCACATGGTCATATTCCTATAACAGTGAATAAAGTGCTTCCACAGTTATCTAGTGCTTATCTGGATGTAAAGTGTGTTAGAAGAGGAAATCAGAGAGGAGCTATGCTTGCATGTTTCATATAGCACTGCTTATACCATCTAATGTGAATTTTAACTATCACTTTCTGAGAAATAACATTCAGAATAATGTATACCAGTTCATTTACTTTTATAAAAAAAAGAAACATGTAAGACCAAGTGCTTGAGAATTGTTTATCATTTTTTAGACACAATATTTGCATTTAAATATAAGAAACAGAAAAATTAATGCTGGACTTTGAAAACATAGAAGCCAGTCAATTCCAAATTCATGTGAGTTTCTAGTTCCAATCATTCGTGGAGAAATGATTCCACCACCAATCTTAAACCTACTGTCCTCTTTTAAACCTCTTTTCTCTTGGAGCCTAAATTGGGTGGGTTTCAACTCAATGGAGGTGACAATGAGCAGAGTTTTTCACACAGTGTAACATTGTACTTCCTTTCTCCCTAGATTGATGTCCTGCCAGAGATTGTTGAGGCTGTGGAAGGGAAGGTAGAAGTCTTCCTGGATGGGGGAGTAAGGAAAGGCACCGATGTTCTCAAAGCTCTGGCCCTGGGAGCCAAGGCTGTTTTTGTGGGAAGACCCATCATCTGGGGTTTGGCTTTCCAGGTAACTGCACAAGAAAATAAATAGATAAATAAATAAATAAATAAATAAATAAATAAAATCACTTAATAGTGAAATAAATAGATAGAATCTGACAAGTTTACTCAACACTTTAATGTCTTTAACCTGCTTAGGGGGAGAAAGGTGTTCAAGATGTCCTCGAGATACTGAAGGAAGAATTCCGGCTGGCCATGGCTCTGAGTGGTAAGGCTTGACATTTCTTACATTTGGGTCACAGTAACACACTAATTGATGGACAAAATTTACCAGAAGAAGCAATTATTTGAGCTCATGGTTTCATACACTTTCAGTCCATCACTATAGTGAAGGCTTTGTGAAGCTCATGGCGGAAACTGAACTAGGGGCTAAGTTATAACCTTAGAAGTCCTGGCCTTAGTACCTACTTCCACTATCTAGTTCCTACCTCCTAAATGTTCCAGAGTCTCCAACATGGCACCAGCACTGAAAATATGAGCCTGTGACGAACACTCCAGACTCAAACCACAGTGGATTCTGACTTTCATTTACCAATTTCTTGTTTTCTGTGAGCTTTAAGCCAGGCTCCCTGGAGCAAAGATTTGAAGGGAGAAGAAAACAGGTTGTTTGGGACACGGAATTTGTAGTTGGCTTTATAGTTACGGCTTGGAGGCATGGCATTGAGTGTGCATAGATCTATGGCAGTTAGCCTTCAGCTTCAAGCATTCCATCCATCTCACCAGGGATGCCTTGGTGAGCAGAAATACTTTAAAGATAAGTATAGCATCATTCTTTTTCTCAGTTCTTAATATATGAGTAGATAGAGCCAACTGGCCAGTCAGTTGACTAAGTGCGAAGTCAGACTCTACTCTTTTCAAACCAAGTCTCCATTTCTCTTATTACATGTGTTCTACTTGCAGCCTCTCACTCCCAGTTCACGCTCATGTCAAAGGTTCATTTACTCTGTCCCAAACTCCCAAGACTTGCTTCTTTCACATTTTTCCACCAATAGGGGTTGCTTATTACATAATGTGACCCCGTTTACCACCTCTACTGCCACCACCACTTGACTGTGTGTACCATCAGTCTTTTCCTTTTGCAGTGGGTATTGGAGGTCTGCCTCTGTAACTTGCCTTCCCTCAGTCTGCTTTGATCACAGAAGCCAGGGTGACTATTTAAAACATTAATTTAGCCCATGTTCTTCTTGTAGTCATTGGTAGACCAGCACCCACCAATAACTCTTGACTTACTTAGCATAGATGCTGAAGTCCTCACAGTAATTTACAAGGCCCTTGTTCCCCTTTCAGTCACAGCTGTCATTGCTGCCATCCTCACTGAAGCACTGAAGCTTCCTTTGCATCTTTAAAGTTCCTTGACTATCAGACAGGCTCTTGCCTGTGTCCTGGATCGTCCCTCATCCCTCATCCATGACGCTCCCCCAGATGTCTGCATAAAGAAGTTCCTCCACCATCCAAGCTTTCATGTAAATTTTTCGTTCATAAAAGGACAACCGTGGCTGCTCATCCTTCCCCATAGTCCAACTTTCTGTCTGTGTTTTTGCTTTCCTTTTCCTTAGAATCTATCACTGTTCATAAGTCATCTGTCACATAAGTTATTTTTAAGACAACACATATTGTATATTTTGTGTTTCCTCTCTAGAATATAAAATGTGTGACCAGGGATCTTTCCATCTTTTATCTCACTGTAGAGTTTGCAGTGTTTAAATGGTGCCTGGCCCACAAACAATAAATGTTTGTTAAAAGAGGTAGTAAGTGCTGTGTTTACTGACAATTGCTTAGAGTTTGACTCAAAATGGACCTTATACTGAGGAGAGGGGAATCTTTTAGTGAATTACCAGCTTCCTCATTTTAAGGTGAATCAAGATTCGTTTTCTATGATCCACAAAGCCCATATCACCCTGATGGCTACAACTCCCTAGATGGATTATCTCCCTGCTACTGTGCAGCCCGAGTCTGTCAGAACTCTCAGGAGAAGAATGGCATTCTGTGAATCCTCACTACACATTTTAATTTGCTGCAGACATCTCCTAAACGAGAGCTTTCAGCCTCTGGCTGTCTATTAAATGTGGCAGAAAGAATACACTCTTTGTGTTAATAAAAATATGTGCCAGTCATTTTGTATTAAGGACTGTTTAGGTAATAAAAATGGTCTCATGCCACATAAGATTTGGCAAGCCTACCTTGAATCATAAACCTTACATTTGTCAAGTTTTACATTCCTTGGGAAAACGATTACCTGCCTGATTATTATTGCATTCATCTCATATTAAATGTATGCATTATTTTTTTCAGGGTGCCAGAATGTGAAAGTCATTGACAAGACATTGGTGAGGAAAAATCCTTTGGCTGTTTCCAAGATCTGACAGTGCACAATATTTTCCCATCTGTATTATTTTTTTCCAGCGTGGATTACTTGACAAAGAGACACTGTGCAGAGGGTGACCACAGACTGTAACTCCCCACTTCAATACAAAGCGTGTCGTTCTTTTCCAACAAAATAGCCACCCCTTCTCCTTCATTGCTTTTGACTTTTCAATGGGTGTCCTAGGAACCTTCTAGAAAGAAATGGACTTGCATCCTGGAAATATATTAACTGTTAAAAAGAAAACATTGAAAATGTGTTTGGGAAACGTCATCCCCTGGCAGGCTAAAGTGCTGGGGAACAAAAGATATCCTCTGGAGAGATTGGAGGTAGCATGCAGAAGTGAAAGATACTGACCTCACTGTTTATTAACCTGTCTTCTGTTTAGATTTCCTTAAGACAGTGGCTCTTACAGTGTGCACTAGGCTTTGACTTGCTGGAAATGCCCAGAGAAACATGAGGTTTGGATTTGCCGTGTTCAAAAAGCAGCATCGGGTAGAATTGAAATGGATGGTGGTAATTTGTGATTTTTCTAGAGACTTTTCATTTTTTAACACCCTATTTCTTTAAAGGTGGATTTCTAGCTATATATCGCTTGTCTGAATATGTCTGAATGTTTTGTGGTAGTCACCGCATTTGAAAGGGATGTCTCTAGTCCACTTGGGACCACACAGAGTTATTTTTATTTTTGAACTTTGTCTCCTCATTCCCATTTTAAAGTAAGTGTCGACTTCCTAATTCCTCTTGAATTGTTTTTGATTTCTGCACTTCTCCTCATTTTTCGTCATATTGAGTGTCAAGTATTTTTTTGTGGGGGTCCATGGTGAATAAAGATTTGAAATTCTTGTTCAGAAAGAAGGCAAAAAAAAAAAAGCCTTTGCTTTTATCACAGTATTTTTTTAATTGTCTATGTTTTCTTTTTATTTTCATTATTTTATTGATTTAGTGCCACTCTTCCTTGGGCATGGGCTAGTGGAGGCACTCTACCAATTGAAGACTCTATATAGGTACTGTGGTTCTCCCTGTAACTTGCCCTTCTTGTATCCACGCCCAGGACTTGCACAGAGTGACTGAGCCAGCAGCCAAGAGCCTATTCCTGGGGCATGGAGGGATATCAGAAGGGGCACTGTGTCATGCTTGGCTCAGTATATACTCTACTTGTCTCATTGCATGCTCCCAGAGACTGAGACACCAATCAAAGAGCAAGCATGGACTGGACCTAGGTTGCCCTAGGCCCCCTGCACATATGTAGCCAATATACAGCATGGGCTTCATGCAGTTCCCCCAACAACTGGAATGGTGGCTTACGCTGACTCTGCTGACTAAACCCTGCAGCGACTTGATGTGCCAGGGTGAGGTGATACACATGGGGGCTCCCCTTCCTCAGAGGAGAAGTGGGGGTGGAATACAGGGAGGATCTGTGTGAAGGGGGGCTGGTAGCAGAGGGAGGCTGATTTTGGGATGTAAAGGGAATAAATAAATTAATTAATGAAAAAGGGAAAGAAAAAAAGAGACACAATTTCAAAGGTAAAATAGTTAGTGTTTTAAAGGTAGCAGCCAAAGAGCATTAAACCCTGAACATGATGAGATTCCTTCTGGATATGGAACCCCAGACACTGAGGGGTTAACAGCACTGGGCTGTTAGGTTTAGTCCCAAAGAGAGCATTCCTCAATGGGAGCTACATTTGGCTTCTGAAGTCACTTTTTTCGACCATCACAGAGTGTTGAGGGAGGCCACCTTAAAGAATGGTTGTGATATTGCTTTATTGTTGTGTTTATTGTCTTGTGATCTCCTTCAGCAGCTTCTGAATCATTGCTGAATGATAAAAATGTAAACAAAGATTTCCCTTTTCAAATTATGTGTGTTAGATTAAAGCACACAGTCATTTACTCTGATAAAAATGGGGTAGTTAGCTTTCATCTTTTCATCTTTTCCTGTGAGGAGGAAATGACGTACTCATTTTATCATGCTGTCAGTACTAGTTAATCAGTGAAGAAGTATGCCCAACTGCTTAGTAAATACTGTTGCTGTCAGTGAGTATCATCATGGCTACTTTGCTGGATGATGCCATCCTAAGATGTTGATAGTAGCTCAGGAAGTGAAGCTCCACAAGAGCTTCACCAGAATAGCTGCAGATGTGTAAATTTCCTATAGTTTTTGAAAGCTGAGAACTATGGCATGCAGATTTCTTTTTTGTGTTTTCAGAGTTAGAATCTGTCTGAAACCCCATGTTGACCAACTTTTCCAAGACTAAAAAGATCGTTGTTTTAAAAAGAGGAATCAGATCCACTGGAAACAAACAAGATACAGGAATGATTAAGGCAAGAATGGAGTGTGTCTATTATACATCCCTTCCCAGGAGCCCTGCCGTTAAATTTTGTCTTTTCTGTTTCTGATTTTTTAATTAAGTTAATTCTTAAACAAGTACACAAAACACAAACATTATACATAATCATTGTGTACCCTGGAGGTTTTGACATATGTGTATACACGTGTATACATACCGTTTAATATTCATCTGATCTCTGAGCTTTTGTAAATCTTGGGGAGGAAAGAAAAGATTGTTTCCTTAAGCTGCCTCCTTGTCCGTTGTGTCATCTAGACCAGAGTGCAGTAGGGCAATATCAGAACAACTCAAAAGTGTTAAAGCAGATCGCTGAGCCCATGTGCTATGTGGCTTCTCATTCATCCAGCTCAATGCCTGTGAGCTGTAGAGACAGGCCATATACCACCAAGAAACACCAGGCACTCTTTAACAATTGATTCTTCCTGTTTTCTTTTGTATTTTACTAAGGCATCAAATGCTTACATGGAACATGTAAAGCTGTAAAGATCAAGTGTGTAGGTGGATACATTTTATACAACCATAGGGTCCCCTTTAGATGCTGATATAGAAAATTTCCATCTTCCTCACTGTACCTTCCCTTTCAGAAGTAAACATCATTGGCATCTGTGGCCAAGGATTGCTGATGAGAGCTGCTGAAGATCACGTGATGCAAACTGTATGGCATTTGCTTGGGTATTTGAGGTCTTCTGTTCACTCCATGTGGAACTCATTCATGCTGAATCTATCAGCAGTTACTTTTATTTACTGATCTGTAGTATGTACTGATCCACCCTAAGACTTTGCCACAGTATAGTGATCTCTTCTTCCATTGGTAGACGTTTGGGTTATTTACATGTTCTTTTTTCCTCCCTGGAAGTAGCTTCTGCTTTGCATTAATGCACATGCATTAATAGTTGATGCTTTTTCCAGGAAAAGCTATACAGTGTGAACACTGAGATGGTCATGTTCTATGTAGATATGGTCTACATCTGGTTCAAGATCACTAAGTGCCCCCTCTCCATAACATCTTCCTGTAGTAACTGTTTTTTTCTCTCAGGGATGAAATACTTCTTCTACCTGATACAGAGTTATGCCTGGCGCCTGCATAGTTTGGGATGGCTGCCAATAGAAATCTCCAGAATTTCCTTTGCTTAAGCTTGCTTATATGCTACTATCTGGAAGAGTGTGGGTGTGAAATAAACTTCCTCCGTACTACCAGGCTTGGGTACCCAGTTCTCAGGATTGTAGAGCTGAATGCAGTGGGACAGATGCTTCTTAGCGTGCGGTTTGCAAACTGCATCTGTATCCTAGCTGTGTTATTCATTTGATTGTTTATCTGGCCCAAACCTTGGTGTTTGTGAAACAGCTTGAAAAGGCTGTGGTGCATTAGGATAGCATGAAAGGAAGTTGTGGCTGGTTCTCAAAGAAGAAGAAAGGGTTTTTTTCTTTCTCTGTAAAATCCATAATTTATTTACATGCACTGTGTTGCATGTAAGTTGCATAGCAACAAAATAAAGTCTGTGTATGAAAATATGAAGGTTTCGTATTACATAAAGATGTAATACGACATAAAGGACACATTCTGACCTTGTACTCTTTTTAGTGTGCACTCTGTCATTTGGCAATTATAGAAAGACCTCAGGGTGACAATTTATTTTAAGCAATATGTTAACCCAAGTGATAGCAGGCTATCATAATATGTTTATAGGATGGAAATTTTTTATCTTTTTTAAAGGATACAATTTCCTGTCCTTTCCAAATCTAACTTGTGCAATAAGGGCTCTTCCCCCCTCAATCTGATTCTCCAGCTGAGGGAAAAGAAAAGGATGCTTTTTTCAAACAAATCATTTCCTGTTTGCTTCTCTAAGGATACTTTTCTGAATCTAGATAATGACAATGTTCAACTGAGAATTTCCCAGATCCTTCTAGAAGTCAGGAAGTGGGGAATCCCAGATGCTGGCATGAGGGGTAGAGTCTCTGTAAGCAATGCAGCTTTTGAACTTATCACAGCAGCTCTTTCCCATATCACAGACATATAAACTACAAGAGTAAATAAAATATGACTTCTAACATATTTGCACATCAAAAGTATCAATTGAAATAATACATGTAATTATATTTTAAAACTATTTGGAAGGGAAGTTGATCTAAAGTATCTTTGGCTTTTATTTTCTTGACTAGGTTTTCTTATTAAGATTTTTAGTTATGATTCATTGAAGCAAAAGCAAGAATTTTGTCTAATATCTTCAGTCCAGATGCTGAAAGGACACATCATTTTAAGAAAACAATCCTGGATGTTAGATCTCATTGTCTAGGTGTCTAGTAATATCACCAACCAGTAGGACAAGATGACAAACTGTAAGAAAGTAAGATTAAGATGAACATGTGGTATGTGCCTTGATGACAGACCTTGGAAGCTTAAGAAGAATGACAGTGTATGTTAGACAGAGGAAGAATGCCCAACAGAGAGTATGTAAAATGGCAAAGTAGGAACTGGTGTGAAATCATTCTTCAAGGAATTCTGCCACCTATTTGGTATCTAAAACAATCTTTATCATAAGGAACAAGCAACATTACTCCAATTGAGAACATCTCTTGGTCCCACATTTACTTATTTGTTTATGCTACATCAACAGTCTCAGTATAAACAAGCAAGTCTCAACTAAAGATTAAACCCTAATAATAGACCATAGCTCTCCTCAAGTCAAGATTCAATTTCTGTCCCAACATTAGTTTATATTCTAACTCTACTGTGTAGTTAGTTGTCTGTTGCTATAATAAGACACCTGAGATAACCAGCTTATAAGAAGGGAAGAGGCATTGGCTCCTGGTTTTCAGACTGAACTTCACAGTTATCTGGTCCTATTGTTTTGCACTATGGGGCAGCATGTCCTAGGAGAAACAAAATGAAGAGAGTAGATTATCAACATCCCCTTCCACAATTCCACAAACTTTAGTAGACCCATCTCTCTTTTTAAAGGTAATTAATTAATTTACTTTACATCTCAATATCAGCCGCCCTCCTTCCAGTCCCACAGCTCCTTCTCTGTTCCCCCCTCCCCTTCTCCTCTGAGAAGGGAGAGCCTCCCTCAGATATACCCCCTACCCTGCCCCTGCAAATCAGTTACTGCCGGACTAGGCAAATCCTCTCTCATTGAGGCCAGACAAGGTAGATGAGTTAGGGGAATGGGATCCACAGTTCAGGCAATGAATTTAGGGTCAGCCCCATCTCCTGTTGTTATGGGACCTTTATGACGACTAAGATGAGCATCTGCAGTGAATGTGTGTGGGCTAGGTCCATCCCATGCTTTGAATCCCCAAGGTAGACCATCTCTTAAATGCTGCATTTACTAATGGTGCCACAAAATAACAACTGGACCTTTTACCATATATAACTTTGTGGAACATCTAGATCCAAGCCATAACACATCCAGTGTAGTTTAAACATTAAAGAGTTGTATATGATAGTCTTTTGAAAATTTTGAAGTATATGTTTAAATATAATCTGTGTCATGGTTTGAATACCCTTGTTTTAAGTAGTACTTTTTTTTTTTGAAAGCAGAAAGAAAGAAGAGTGTTTAAAAAAAAAACCCTCAGTCATTTTACTGAACACTGTTAAAATTCAGTTTTCAACATTCCCAAACACATACCCACAACAACAGCAATAACCACAGTGCAGTAATACTCAAGACTCAGTCATAAGTAAAACCTCAATCTATCAAGGAAAAAAAGAAAATGATTTATTTCATGCAACTCTTAAATAGCCATGATTAGGCCAGGATAGTGTACACAAAAGCCAGAATTAATGCATTTGAAAGGCAGCCATTGGTTCAGCTGGTGGATTTGTCTACACAACTGCAAAAATAAGTTAGTTGTTCACTCTCCAGTAAATATACCACAGGCTTTGTTGTCAAGTAAACATGATTTAAATGAAATCCACAGATTTCCCCCCAAACCTCATTTTAGATAAATGTTTCTTGGCTGATCTTAGTCTAGGTCTGTTAACAATTTATTCAGGATTATTTGATTGGCCTTCAGCTCTTTGGCCATCCCTTGTCCATCCTGCACCAGGCAGGCAAATGATGGAGAAAATGATGCATGTGTAAACAGAGAAATGGGAAGAAAGGCTCTGGGAAGTCAGGCTCGGCCCAGGGTGTGTGGCTCTACTTAGGAAGGCAGCAGTTAAAGGGCATAGGACGTGCATGCCTCAACTGCCTCTGCTTTGAAGCAGTCCCACCAAGAGCTCAAGAATGAGAGTCTTGTCCTCCACTAAACACCGTATTAACATATCTACTGTGGAAGCTTTGGTTGCTTCTGTTAGGTAAGTGAAGGAAAGAACACACATTTGAAAATATTGATTAAAGGGGATATATAATGAATGGATCTCAAATACGAATTCTCTAATAATTTCCCCAAACATACACTTTCTTAATGCTGGATGTTAATAGTCTTCCTGTGATTTTCAACTGGTCCAATAAAAGGAAAATGGTAAAAGTACCAGCTACAATGAGAAGAAAATATGACATCATTCAATAATTTAATTTTATTATTTTACTTTCGAGAAGTATTTTCATTACTTTTAAAAAATTTATCTTACTAATTTCAATACATCTTATGTTCTTGTGACCCTTGAAGATTTTGACTGTCAATCAGAAATCAAACATAAGCCAGGGATCTCTTGTACTTTTCCCCAATGTAAGAGTCAGCACGGTTTCCTATTCTACATTCATCATGGTTGAGTGTTCCCTGGTCTGTGAGTTGAGAAGAAAAATTACAGATATTAGAATCTTAGAAATGTTCATATTCAGACCCAGGTCACAACATGGAAACAGTTCAGTGAAATAAGTATATTGGTCATTGGATATCTCACACTGACAGTTACTAAAACAATATTCAATTAATAAGAACATTTTAACAGTTTTACTGGGAGGATGCCAGGAAGCCTGGGAGGGGCAGTGTTTCGTGTATGATCTTTGATTTTTCCAGAGGTTGATTCCATGCCTCAGATCTCTCTCTGAATATCGGGGTCAGGCAATGATGAATAGTAGAGCAGGAGTTGTCACTCAGACTTTGGGGTTCTTACTAGTGCCCCTCCATTAGGATAAAGTATTCTTTGCATTGCTTTTTACTGTTTTACTATTTAATTTAGGATGGTAAGATTCCATCATCATTAACTTAGGAACTTTAAAACCAGACTATTTGAAAAAAGAACACTGACTTTGTACATTATTCTGAAAGTACAAATGAGCCTTTATAATCACAAAGTGACATTGTGAAGTTATTTGATTTACAATAAGAAATAGTAATAATAATATGATAATATTAAAGAGTATGGTTTTCTTAAATATAGATTCTGACATTTAAATTCAGAATCTTTTGATTCTTCAGTAAACATCAAATTGAATTTGAACAACAAATTTTAATTTTAAGCAATAGAAATTCAACCAAATGACAGAATTTTTGCATCCTTGGAGCATGTCAGCCATGTATCTATAGACATTCCTGACACGGGTCAGAGAAAGAATTCTTTGGCCAGATAAGTAGGGCAAAGGTATGTGATGCATAGTGGTCATGCTGTATTCATCTTAAACAAGATGAATAATTAGTATTCAGGGCGTCTGAGAAAATCATGTTTCAGCATGACAAATGATGCCAATGTGAGATTTTTAACTCATGGTGATTTGTTGGCAATAAGACACAATTTGAACTAAATCAAGAGAAAGGGTGAGCACCTTAGAAAAACCACAAGAATAGGCAAATCCCCAAGCAGTAGCAATGGCATAGTGCTGCAAGGTTTGGGGTAACATGGTTTGAAAGCAGCCATAATACTTTGGATTTTCCAGTCTTGTTCCTCTAGAGTGTTGCCTTGATATTTTTGAGTCACAGACCCAATAGCTTCCTATAGTGGGGCGATCAGCTGTCTATCATTCCTCAGGTTCATATCTCCTATATTTGTTGTGAAGAGAACTTTACTTATTTTTTTTTTCAATCTCCTATCCAAGACAATGAGGAAAACCGAGCTCATCCAGGCCACTTATTTGTTTCTTGACCTGTCATATGTGGTTAGGAAGAAGAGCTACTAAGGAATATGGGACCCTCTGGATCCTCAGTATTGTGAATAGAGAAAAGCAGAGTTAATGCTGTTCCCAATGTATGACGACTTTACTGGCAATAAAACAGTAGATACTCTATAGGAACAATGAAATTTGTTAGTGAAAATATATCCCAAGCAATGTTTTGGACATGCCTTCAAAATATCACTTGTTACGTGAAATTCAAGTTTAACTTGGCACTCTGCACTGGGATATGTGTGTGTTGAACCTGGTAACTCTCTCTTTGTACCATTTTACAAACCAACTCCTGTTTTCTGGCTGTATTTCTATTTTTAAAAAAAGAAATTTTGGAAACATACAATTAACCATCTGTATTGGTGGGTTCCATGCCCATGGATTCAAACACCCATAGGCCAAATAACTCTGTGCCTGCATTGAATGCATGCACATTTTTTTCTCACCTTCATCCATAAATACTACAGAATAATGATTATAAAGTCTTTGTATTTTATCATGTTGTTAGCAATCTAGAGGTGGGTTTAAATAAATTAGACGGTAAGTGTAGTTTATGCACAAACCCTATGCCATTTTATCAAAGAGACTTGATCACCTGTGCAATTTAGTTTCTGTGGAGGTTCTAGGATTATTTCCCCATTGATATACCAAAGGAGGATGCATTTATTCTCTGATGGTAATCTTGTGGTGCCTTGTGAATGCATCATCCTGTGACAACTGTGAAATTACAATGTGCAGGAGCTATCCTGAGGTCTCACTAATTCATCTTTTTCTTTGTTTGCTCAGTCTCCCATCAGTGACCCAGAATAAGTTTGTCAATTTGAGATCATGGAATGATGAAAATGTAGCAACACAAATTTCTCAGTCTTTCAAATTTACTGTCTTGTTTTTTTTTTCTTTATGATGTACCTAAATCAATCCCATAAATCTAACATTGAGTCCTGAGGTTTGCTGAGTTGATTGCTGCTGAGTTGATTTAAGAAGTTAATTACTTTCCCCAGCCCAGGTATTTATTATGAAAGCTTTCGATACAGATATGACAGAGGGAAGGGCTGGGATGCTGTGGCCACTATGGGAACTCCAAACTCTTGCCTATTCATCTGCAGTTTTAAAAAACTTACCCATAAAAAGTATGACTTACCCAAGGTCAGCCAAGTGACAGTAGCAGAACCAGTGATAAGCTTTAAGACAATAAAAACTAGATTGAGTTATAAGGAATGAAAAATCTATTTATGTAGATCCCCAGAATAACTCTTTTAATCAGTCTAAGTAAAGGTATACATTTCAGGTAAGTATTACTTTAAAAATTACCAAATTTAAAATTGAATAATTGTGGCTTCCACAAGAGTGGCTGAAGGCCCTATACGAAGCTAGAGAGGTACATGAGGGGAAAGCTCTCAAGACC
The DNA here is from genome assembly GCF_004785775.1 of Grammomys surdaster. NCBI lineage: Eukaryota > Metazoa > Chordata > Mammalia > Rodentia > Muridae > Grammomys > Grammomys surdaster. Next base: position 13,790,445 of record NW_021604587.1, read on the forward strand.
AGCAAACAGAGAAGGGAACTCAGAAGAGCTGGAAATAGTTGTCACAATGGAGCCTTCAAATCCTGATGCCAGCCATCCTGTTACCATGAACTGTGCTTGTGGTGACCCTCAGCTGATCTGAAGTCCTCTCCATTGAGTTCCCTGATTACACTGAAGGCAGAGAATTGGAATCATGTCAGCAGATTGTGTAGGTCACTTTCCATCACGCCACTTTCTTCCTTGACACCAAGAAAGCAATGAGTATTTAAATGAAATATTATTGACATTGTGATCTTATGTGACACTCTAACAAGAGAATTTCATAGGCAGATCAACAACTGATTATATTCTGTGTTCCTCTTAGGTTGAAACGTTCAGCGTTGGGCAAGAGATCGAGGGAGAGGAAATGTGGTTTTTTTTGCCTTTGCTAACTCAGCTGTCTTTCCAGCTGTCTCTGAGTCTGCATGACAATCCATCATTGCTGTCTCCTGGGTAGTTTTTCTGCAGGTCATTGCCTGTGACTCCCTCCAATGGCTCTCCATCAGCCTTGCTCTGGTAAGGACTGGAGCCATGGAGAATACAGTTGAATACTTGCCTCTGGCTCCTGTTCTGGTCTTGGCAAGGGCAGACTCCAGGATGGAGACAGAGACAGGAACCTGGCTATTCCAGTCAGGTTTCTTGCCAGCTTAGGATCTGGTCCTCATTTGAACACCTGAGACCCTGTTCTCCATCTCTTTGGTTCTGTGGTCTAGACAATTATTTCCACTGTCAGATATGGCAAGCTGAAAAACCTAGAAAAAACACGGGGCCTTGACAGTGAGAAATACTGGTCTGTATGCATGCTTCGAAGCTCATAGCACTTAGCACAGAATAGTTCCAGGAAGCCTTTTCTATGTGTGGCATTTGTAGTGATACTTCCTATCAATGCCCATCAAGTTCTAGATTTATCCAGTGACTATTAACAGTGACTATTTAACACAGGTATCATTTCCCAGAGACAAGGAAAGACCAAACATTGAATTTTAGCAAAGCACAGTCAAAAGCAGAATACTGCGTGTTGACAAACTTACCCACCTCTATGGCAGCATGTTGGCTTCTGGTTTACTCACAACTGGATGGTGGGTTCCTAACACCTCCTCTTGCTTCCAAAATTCATACTCAGCTTTATACTAAAATGCCTTTGAGCCGGAAGCTGGAAAATTAAGAGTCCATATTAAAAAGCAGCAATTTGTGGGAAATACGCATTAAAGAAAGACTAATTATACTGTAGGCCTGTCAGGCTTCAGGGTCCCCACCCCCCATTCTGTCTCAGCACAGAGGACCTGTTTGATGTGCTGTTATTCAAGAACTTTCAACATCCTTTTTGAACACCTGTCTGGATAATTAGCCAAGTAGTAGACAGAGATCAAAGCTGTGGCTATTTTCTCTGCTCTTTGAACAAGAAGTGCCCCAGGTATCTGTCTGGAATTTGATATAAAAAAGACCTTGCCACAGTGCAATAGAAAGATCCTGCCACAGTGGCATCCATCCCTAGACCCATTAATGCTTTGAGCTACTGACACGTGCTCCCCGTTATGACAAGACATCTAAAAGTTTAAAGTTTGGCAGAGCGGTGGTGTTTTTCTTCTTCTATAAACCCAGAGTAAACATTAAGCAGACAGCGTTTCTTCTTAGAGTTTTAAAGGGGGGAAAGGGACTGAATCTGGAAAGGCTTTCTAGTACGAAGTGGGGTGTCCAGTAAGTGTCCTTTGCCTGGGAGCTGCATGGAGAAGCTGCCATATTGTGGATGGGGTCAGAGCTAAGCCGCGTGGCCTCATTCATAACTTCACAGCTACCAACATCAGCTGATGAATATTTATGTTACTCCTGGCTTAGACTAGAAAGACAAATACGGGGCGGAGGGAGTTAGGAAAAGGTCGTCTGAACTCTGTGGGATTTTTAACCAACACTTTCCATGCGCTAGCAGTAGCCCTGAATGAAGTCATTCTGTGCAGAGGCCCCGTCTGGGAGAGCAGCCTGTTCATTAGCTCTCTGTAGAAACTGAACCTTGTGCATTCGTGAGGTCCTGGAAGGAAAACCCTTTTACTTAAATCAAACACATGGGGTACATAGCTACTATATTATTATTTGGGAGGGGGTAAATTATTGCAAATTGCTCCTTGCTATATAATAACTTTAATGGTTCAAAGAAAGAGCGAATGAGTGAAGGAGATCTTTTAAAATATCTTTTAAAGGAGCACATTCTAGTCTGGAATAATATTTTACAGAGTGACAGTTTTGGGAAAAATGTTTTAATGTGTATGAAATCGATTAACTAGGTCTACTAATTATCATAGCTAAGCAAATTATTTTCTTAAAATGTTGTGGAGTTTTTATTTCAGGAGACTGGCCCCTCATCCCCCTGCTGAAGGACTAACCACATTTCATCGCTTGCACACTTTCTCCAATCCTCCTTGGCTATTTCCTTTGACCATTACTGCCACCTTTGCTTCTCCTTCCCTTGTGTTATAGTTGTCACCTCCAGCTTAACTAGAGGCTGCAGGAAGAAAGAAAAGGAAACACAAAGATGGGAAAGGATTAGAATAGCTAACATTTCTATGGTCATTTAGGTTGAGAACAAGGCTAAAATATTTGACCACAGTGCTATTTTCTTTGAACATTTGTTTCAGTGCCACTGTCTGACAGGCACATTGAGGCAGGTGTTCATTGTGGGGATACCCCAAAACACTATCTTTATGAAGATGGAGCCCATGTAGTTTCCTAAGGGACCACTTTCAAGAGACATCAGGAAGTGAGGTGGTTTTGAGGAACAGCTGCAAAGAGCCCTTAGGGTACAGTTCTGTGTGTAAGTTTGTCTCAGTTAGAGATAAGAGGGGCAAAGGTGCTGCTTGATGTTTTGTAGGAGACAGTAGCTTGAATGAAAATCATTCTTGTTGGCTCATATATTTGAATTTGCTCCCTGCTGTGTGGAACTGTTAGGGGAAGGATTGGGAGGTGGAGGTGGGACTTAAAATTTTTAAAAAACCCACCAGGCCCAGTAGCTCTCTTTCTGCTTCCAACTTGCAGATCAGGATGTATATGCTATTAGCTATGTCTTCAGCACCCTGACAGAGTAGTCACTGACGAACCCTCTGAAACTAAGCAAGTATTCAACTACATGATTTCTTTTATAAGTTGCCTTAGTCATGGTGTCTTCTCATAGCAATAGACAAGTAACTAAGGCCATACCAGGAATGAGACTTTGCTGTGACAGGCCTGACCATGCTCCTGTTTGGGACTTTGGATTAGGAAAGTGGTTAAATACTCTCAAGTGAGGTTTAAAGGGCCTTACTGGTAAGATCGTGGGAGACAACTGAGAACAATGTAGACTATGGAGGCCCAGCTTGAGGGGCATCAGAGGCGACAATATTGTCGTGTGAGCTACAGACCATTCTTGTAATATTTTGCAAAGAGTGTGGCTGCTTCTTTCCCTTGTCCTAAGAATCTGAGTGAGGCTAAATTGGAGAGTTTTGAACTAATATTATCAACAGAAGATATTTCAAGACAGCCAAGTATTAACTGTGCCATGTGGTTATTAGCAAATGCTCTTATGAAAGTCTACAAATTAAGAAGAGCAAGCAGGGCAGAAAAGATATAAACTGCATAGTTTGAGGAGAAAAAGAACACCAGGGACTGTGATGTTGGAGCTAAGGTCTTTTGATGCTGAGAGGAAAGAAGAACTCAGCCACAAATGGAGGAGAGTAAGAGTAACAACTGCAAAGCATTATGAGTTCGGGGGCCAGCGGATGGCTCAGTTCAGAGAGAAGCAGGCTGCCAAGTGTGGTGTCTGGAGTTTCTTCCCTGGACCCTAAGTGGTATCTGGAGAAAACCAGCTTCCATAGCTTGTCTTCTGAGCATACACACACACACACACACACACACACACACACACACACACCAGACCCAAGTCCTCTCTATCTCCAACCTGCAGATGATGTAAGCTCTTACCTACTTAGCTAAGCTTCAGCTTCTAAAAAAATAATATTTGTAGAAACTCTATCTTTAAAATGTAACAGGTCCTTATCTATTGTCCCCTGAACCTTCACCCAGCCGATACTTTGTTCTGAAAGATACCTGTATTCCCCCTGAACACCCACGCTCCAGTGTCATCCCCTTCCCCACATCCTGCCTTTTTGTGTTTATAACCCCTGTGTGAATAAGTAAAAGTTACGATTTGAAAAATTAAAAAATAAAAAAAGCAACAGGTCAAAAATACAGCTTCTTGTGTGAAATTTTAGCCCTCTCTTTATCATCAGGTTGAGGACCAAGGAAGCATTTATTTACCTAGGCATTTAAGCTGGTGGCTAAATAGTTTTTGTACATCTTTAGGCTTATATGATTGATAAGAGCATTTACTGAAGTACATAATATAGATGAAGATCCTGGGTCATAGTGATCGGCCTTTTCTATGAACAGCAATGCTCTATGCAAAGGAATAACAAGGCAGATTCTCCAGGTACTTTCCTGAGAACATTCCCAGGAAGCAAATAACTGTAAAATGACATCTCTCTGAAGTTAGGATAGTCTGATCCTATCTCAAAGTGCACAGAACTTTAGAGCTAGAGGAGATGATTGAGACCTAACCTCTGTGGGGTTTTGCCCATTTGAGACCATTTGAACAGAGCTGAGTTGTTGGCCACTTTGATGCTGTATCTAGGAACACACCGATAATGCCATTTCAGAATGGAAGACTCCAAAGGCTTTCTCAGTGGTTTGTGCTTGGTACTATCTAGATCAATTGTATAGACTACTCAAAGATCAATTAAATTGAGATCAGAATTCTACAAAAATCTCCACAGAGTTTTTATATTTCCTAAACATAGAGTAATAAAGCAAGGTCCTATCAAGCTAGAGAGTACTAGTCTTTGCATTTTCAGACACTGAAACTCCCTCCAACAGGCCTAGGGCAACGGCTCAGTAGCTAAAGTGCTTCTATCACAAGCAATGAAGGGGGAGGTCCAACCTCAGACCCACCACAAATGCTGGCTGGGCATGGTGATTCCCAGGAATTCTACCCTAGGGAAGCAGAGATAGGATTCTCAACCTACTGGCCAGCAAGACTATGTTAGTACACACTCTCCTTGGTGACCTCTCTCTTCTAGGTGAGTCCTTGGTCTTTCGGATCTCTACATCATAACATTTATTTTTTAATCACATAAGAAACATATTAATCAGTGAAAATTTTGCAGTCCCAGAAACATATTAGCGGATCCAGAATAAAACCGGCAGTAGCAGTAGCAACAGGGACGTGGCAAGTGTGAGTGTAGCACAGACTTTCAGTTGAGTAAAGGCTTTACTGATTTTCTCTTCTTCCTGCCTTAGTTGACACTCACTCCTGGGGTGGTAACACAAAATAATTCATGTTCTGCCTGTAGGTGGCGACATCTGAACTCTTTTCCTTGATGCTGAGATGAAGAGCAGGATTTCTTCCCACAGGCAGGTGAGAATGTAAGCTGATGTCTGAAAAGGAAGCAACAGGGGCTACAGCTGCATCCAACTACTTCTACTATATTTGGTTCAGAAAACATTACTGAAGGCACAGAACATCCGTGTTGAATGTGTACTCAAGATAGTTGGGGAATGTGAACCTGGTTTACTGTCTAGGCCATATTTCAGTCATTATCATGTGGCAGAAGGAAGTTTGTGTTATATTAATGAGTGGCTGATTAAGAGTATTTTTGTACTATTGATACTATCTGCCCATCAATTTTCTCTTCAATTACTGGACTTTTGCTGTTAAATATAAGACTTCTTAGCCCTAGCCAAAGACCACAAAGAATTTGTCTTTTTCTCTTTTCTTTGTGAAGTTTTATAGTTACATTTTTATTTATATGTAAGATATTAATTTAACTTGTATACAAGGTATGAAGTATGAAATTAAATTATATATACTTTGTATAATGCAGTGTTTTGAATACCAACATTTCTTGGTCTAAATGCCTTTGAAGCATTGGGAAAAAGAAGTGAACTCTATGTGATGACTAGTTTCTGGCCTCTGTTCTGTTATCTAAATATCTATTCTTGACTATTACAGAAGAGTCATTAATTTTTAAACTTGAACAGTGTGAAAGCAGGTTTCCGTCTAAGGACATCTGCGGGTCCTTTGCCCCCTTTGTGAAGGTTATTAGATGCTCTGAGCTTAGCTTCTGGATCTGTAGAACGTAGAATTTTATGAACAGTTGTCTAAATCCATTCCTTCCCCCACTTCTCCCTCTTTCCCACATCATTTCTCGCGGTTCTGGGACTCTCTCAGGTTCCCTTTCTCACTCATGTCTGTTCCACAACTGGTCAGTAGGTGGTGCTGTGCAGCAACATATCCACTTGTTGATCTCATATCTTTTAAAATACCGGATTATGTCATCTGTCAGTCCATGACTTCTGTCTACACTGTGAAAAATGATCACTAAATTGTTACTAGAACAACAGTTTAGAAGCCTCTTGCTCTTAACATCAGAGTCTAGGCTTGAGTTAGGTTGCTTAACTCTCCACACTGTCAAGATTTTAAGGCTTTTCATTATGAAAGGAGAATTCAAAAGACTATACCATCTTTTTTTGCTGGGGATGAAGGGTGGGGGTGGGGGTGAGGCTGGAAATGTATAAGAACCAAGCGAGCATAAAAATGCCATAAAGAAACCCATTGCTTTGTATGTTAGTGTAAAGACTTGTAGCCAAGAAGGCAATACGGGGCCTTGAAACCCCACAACACAGCCCAAAATGACATTTGAGTTGGTGTTTGTTTATCAAAGAGTAAAAACAGAGATGGTTCTAAAGAACACAAGGGTCTAGCTAGCCCTACTGCTCAAAATAAAATTCAAGGTTACTTTGTTTGTGAATTACTGAGCCAGCTGGCTGTCCTGGCCCAGTATGACTTTTGTGGTGACAGCTGTTCCTACCAGGATTTGATGGCTGGGAGTGGTGCGGACAGAGCTGGTGGTTTTGAGATGAGCTGGATATGGGAGATGGGTTGCGAGGATGAACTCTGGTTTCCTTAAAGAGGAAATCCACAGGTTTGAGATCCTCTCGATTGAAATCATAGTTTCTGTGCCTGCTCTTAATGCGTTTGCTTTCTGCGCGAAGAGGGGTAGGCATGAGCAGGCGGTTGTTACTCTGCATCCCCTTAGGTTATGATTTAATGATGGGTGGTTCCATTTGCAAGAGCTTAGCAACTGTGAGGGTTTCCAGCAAGGGCACTAGACTAGCCTGCAAAGAATCTACCCTGTGCTGCTCTGGCCAAGAGCCCCGAGGGTGCTGTGAAATCTTGTTTCCTTTCCCAAGTTCCCAAAAGCCAGAGGAAAAGCTCTCCTCTTTGGGGTTGATGGCATCATGCTGGGGTTTCCAAGTGTAAATGCTGACAACACTCCCTCCACAGTGCCTCACCATTTCACAGAGCAATTTCAGAAGTGCAATTCTTTTTTTTTTTTTTAATTTTTTTATTGGATGTTTTATTTACATTTCATATGTTGTCCCCTTACCCCATCCCCCACCCACCCAGGAACCCCCAATCCCCTCACACCTCCTCCTTCTTCTTTGTGGATGTAACCTCTATCTACCCCCCCACTCCCACCTCCCCACCCTCAAAACTCCCACCCCCTGGGGCGTCCAGCCTTCATGAGGTCAAGGATCTCATCTTCCACCTGTGCCCAGCAGGGCCCTCCACTCTTATATATTCAGCTAAGGCCCTGGATCCCTCCATAAGTGCTCCCAGGCTGGTGGTTTAGACCCTGGGAGCTGTGGTTGGTTGGTATTGTTGCTCTCCTCATGGGGCCACAAATCCTTTCAGCTCCTTCAGTCTTCACTCTAACTCCTCCATTGAGAACCCCATGATCACTTCAATGGCTAGTTGTGAGCATCTGCCTCTGAATATGTCAGACTCTTGAAGACCTCTGAGGAGATATCCATATCAGGCTCTTATCAGCATGCACTTCCTGACTTCCACATCAGCATCTACCTTTGGTGACTGCACATGGGATGGATACTCAGGTGGAAAGGTCTTCAGACGGCCCCTCCTTCAGTTTTTGTCCCTCGCTTTGTCTCCATATTTGCTCCCTTGAGTATTTTGTTGCTCCTTCTAAGAAGGACCGAATCACCCCCACTTGGTCTTCATTCTTTATGGACTTCATGTGGCCTGTGAGTTGCATCTTGGGCATTTTAAGGTTCTGGGCTAATATCCAATAATCAGTGAGTGAATACCATGTGTGTTCTTTTGTGATTGGCTTACCTCACTCAGTGTGATAATTTCTAGTTCCATCCATTTACCTAGGAACCTCTCAAATTCATTGTTTTTAATAGCTGAGTAATACTCCATTGTGTAAATATACCACATTTTTTTAATCCATTCCTCAGTTGAAGGACATCTGGGTTCTTTCCAGCTCCTGGCTATTATAAATAAGGCTGCTATGAACATAGTTGAGCATATGTCCTTATTATATGTTCGAGCACCTTCTGGGTATATGCCTAGGAGTGGTATAGCTGGATCCTCGGGTAATGCTATGTCCAATTTTCTGAGGAACCGCCACACTGATTTCCAAAGTGGTTGCACCATCTTGCAGTCCCACCAACAATGGAGGAGTGTTCCTCTTTCTCCACACCCTCGCCAGCATCTACTATCACCTGAGTTTTTAATCTTAGCCATTCTGACTGGTGTGAGATGGAATCTCAGGGTTGTTTTGATTTGCATTTCCCTGACGACTAAGGATGCCGAGCATTTCTTTAGGTGCTTCTCGGCCATTCGAGTTTCTTCTGTTGAAAATTCTTTGTTAAGCTCTATACCCCATTTTTTAATAGGGTAATTTGGTTGCCTGGAGTCTAATTTCTTGAGTTCTTATATATACAGAAGTGCAATTCTTAACCCTTTCTTCAGGAGACAGAATCTCGAGATAGGACACTGGAAGCCAAAGGCAGAGAAAGACAGGTGGAAAGAAGCACATTAAGAGCCCTCCACTTCGGCACTTCAATCAGATCCCAAATGAAGCTGTCCTCTGACACCACTCTCTTCACTTTCCTGTCTTACACACCCCAGCAAATGGCATTTCCCTGTTCTGGTTGTTTAGCTCCAATCTTTGAAACTCTCTTTGAGTTCCATCTTGCATGATCTAGAAACCAAGCCCATTGGTGAGGACTTTAAGTGTCGCTGGGATCTAAGCACTTACCACTACATTCTTTGGCTAACTCTGGTCTTATGTGACATCATATCAAGCATGCACTACGACTAGAGTTTTTTAAGACTTCTCTGTTCCAATCTTGTCCCCAATTCATTTTAATCCCAGCATCTACAGTGGCACCATTAAAAGCTAAGTGGGGGGGGGGGGCTGGAGAGATGGCTCAGCGGTTAAGAGCACTGACTGCTCTTCCAGAGGTCCTGAGTTCAAATCCCAGCAACCACATGGTGGCTCACAACCACCCATAACGAGATTCGATGCCCTCTTCTGGTGTATCTGAAGACAGCTACAGTGTACTTATAAATAAAATAAATAAACAAATCTTTAAAAAAAAAAAAAAAAGCTAAGTGGGCACCTGTTTCTTCTCTACTCAGACCTCCGCAGGCATTCCATCTCATTAGAAGGAAACAGAACTTACACTGGTGAGAAAGGTCCTAAGCGAAGGATGTGCTCCTCCCCAGCCATTGTTTGTGTCAGTTACTGATGATGCTCCGCCATTTGGTCTCCTGCTTATTTCTACACCTGAAAGAAATATGCCACCCTCTAAGAATCTGCTTACCTGCTCCTTCCTTCAACCCTTTCTTCCTGATCTTTATGCAGTGCTGCTTTCTCAACCATAGCCTTCTCTGGCTGTGGGATGTGACATTTACCCTCTGGACAGGCTGGCTTCGTGGCTCCATGGATAAAGATGCTTGCTCCTAAGCCTGCTGAACTTAGTTCAATCTCTGGACGTCATATGGCCAAAGGAGACAACTGATTTCTACAAGTTGTCCCTGGCTTGGATATGTGTGCTCAAATGTGTGCATGTGTGTGTGCGCGCACACACACACACACACACACACACACACACATCGGTAAAACACATTCACAAACACTCTAAACAGATAAGTAGTAAAATAAAATATGATCCCTTTAATTCTTTGTCACATTTTTCTTATATTAATTCTTCATTTTTAGTACTTATTAATACACTTTTTTATTTTGTAAATCAATTCTCTTGCTTAATTTCTTAGGACACAAACATCCTACAAAAGCGATTCTGCGCCATTATTTCAGCCCCCCCCCCAAATCTACTCCACTCTTGTTATATGCAAGACCCTCAAGAAAGGCAGTTTGGCTCCTGGGCTGGCTGTGTTATCCACCTAACTTCTATACTTTAGAGTTCCTGGTGGGTCTGCCAGAGGAGAGGACCATTGCATTGGTTCCTGGGATTCCAAAGTTCCCTACTTAGCCTGGAACACAGAATTCACTTCCCTGTCAACGAGGGTGAAAGATGCAGGTTCATGGTCATACTTTTAAGAATCACTATTCTTACGTGTTTCTTAAGGGATTGTAACTCTTCACTAGCCTTTGGGACAGACTGGCCTGGTATACAGTTTTCTTATTAATTCCATAAATATGTAGTGAACATATTCTATATTCTAGATATCGTGCCAGGGAATGGTCCCAGCCTGGAACCTGATAGGGGAGACAGCTGTATAAAGTTAAACTTGGGCTGCAGTGTAATGAATGCTTCTAGGCATTCATTGCTTGCAGTTGATGCAGACAAGACAAACAAGGATGGATCTTGAATGGTTCTGAAGAGCTCTCAGAGAAAGTGGCTCACAGTCAAGGGGAGGCAACATGGCAGGTGGATAGGAGACCCTGTAGACACACAGGCATCTTGTTCTCTGTGTCTAAGGCAGAGACTAGGCTCTTGGAAGATTTCACTCTTATGGTCTTTGCATAACTCTTTCTTATAATCCTAAGACAATGGCTGGCTAGAGAGAAGACAAATATGTTTTGGGATTCTTTGTCTAGATTCCCTTTTAAAATGGTATAAAATAAAGCTACCCCTAATGTAGAGTAACTAAGGATTTTCTTGGATGTTCAAATTTTAACAAAAACAGTGCAGTTTTTAATAATAACACAAATGGGGAGGGTAGTAACAAATAATAGGGGGTGACTCTTCTGTGTTTGAAACTTCACTCTTCCTCAATTCATATCCCATGAGGAGGATTTCAAGCCTGGTTTGGAACTTTCTGTGCATTCTCAGCCATCACTTCAGCCATCTCCATCTCTGAATGTAAGTCTTACATACCTTGAGTTTTCTGTGCTATAATTACTCAATTTTGAAATGTCATATTTATATACAGTAGCATGCTTTGCCTCTTGGTGTTAGCAGCATCGACAATCACCCCCTCCCCAGTGCTTCAGAACAATACAGTGATAATTTTTGTCCATATTATATGTCTCAAGAGATTGGGAAATGGAACAGAAGCATCTATTGTATGCAGTCATTTAGAAATACAAGTTTTCAACCTTTGTAACCATAGCTTTACTATTCGTCTGATCTCTTCCAGATGGCTGATAAGGAAGAGAATCAAGCAAATATTCCTTTTTAACACATCTCAAACCACAGGTCAATTTATACCTTAGTGTAAGAGATAGATAATAGCTAGTTTAGACTATGTGGCCCACTTATTGTCTGTTAAATTGTCTTCCTTCTGGAGCTAGCCTGCACTGTACATCATAGATAATACATGTATGAGTGGATAGTTGTGCGTGAATAAAACTTTATTGGTCCAGTATGGCTTGTAGGCGTTAGTTTGGTGAATTCTGCATTAAGCCCTATGAAGGTATTTTCATTCACATTCCAGTGGCCAAAAAGTCCTGTCACATATATCAATCTAAAAGGATAGTGGTGGTCTGTAGTTTGACTGCATGCTCAAGAAAAATCTAGTGCAACGGACACACTGATGTCCACCTCCAACTTATTCAAGGTCAGCATATTCCACTGCAAGAAATCCTGTTTCCAGGTTCCTAAGTCTTTCTCCTTCATTCTGAGGGGGATGCCCAGGGTCATTTGCTTAAAATCTGAAAGGCACGTATGTCGATCAGGTCAGGTGGGAGGCTGTGCTTCTGGGCCATGGCAAATATGATTCCCAGCTGGTGATTGAAACACAGCATGTTGCCACTGGTAACAGGCAGTTATGAGTAGGAGCAAGTATAAGGATTCTGTTTATTCAGTTTTCAAGCCAAGCAGGAATGGAGGATCTTCTCTGTTGTTTATCTGTCCCTGTCTCCTTGCACAGTTCTTGCAGTTGGGTGAGGATCCTGCTCCTGCAAGTGTGTACCCAAATATATAATTATAGCAGAAGCAATTCAGTTTGCAGTGAAGTGTTTGGTTCCTTGTATCTCCAAAGCCTTCCCATCTAATCTACGGTGGATTCAGAAATAAAGGGCTCTTTCAGCAGTACTGTAAATTAAGCAGGGCAAACATTTACCTAAAAATAACCATAGGAAAGTCTACCTATATGGGACTTAGAAATAACCTCACAGTCTTAGCTTTCAAGCTTTCATGCTCAAGGAGTGCCATATGACATAGTGTGGGAGCAGCTCCGGCCCTCTGCCTGGCTTCTACCCTGGTGTCTTGTTTTGGCTTGCTCACTGTGGGGCAAGGATGGTAGGGAGGCTTTATCTAAAATCTCTGTTGTTCCACAGGCACAAGACTGTGAGACAGGTAGAGAAGATGGAGAGACACACTGCAGACAGCACTGGTGATTGAGACCCTGCTCCAAAACCCTTCAGCACGACTTAAAGATTCCAATAGAAGCTAGGCTCAAATGAACACAGCTGTCCAGATGACCTGTAGATCTGTGGTACATATGTCATTGACAATGCCAATTACATATGACCTTATGTTGGGAATTGATTCTAATGCTTTGTCTTAGTTTGGCTCCCAAAGTCTGGCTTCCAGACACTGTGGATCTTGCCTCCAGCTGGCTTCAATTGGTAATAAAGAATTCCCATACAGCCATTGGCAGGGCAGAGAGATGGAGGTGGGACCTTTAGTTTGCATGGACAAGGGACCTAGGGAGAAGAGAAGAACAGAAGAATCGCCATGATGGAGAGGAAAAGAGAGCTGACTTAAAAGCCCACCGCTATGTAAGAATCTGGAAAAGTGGCTCTACAGACCACTTCCCTGATTATGTCTGGGGTAGCAGAGATGAGACATAGATTTTAAAAGATGTTAACTCAGGAATACTAGAAGAGAGTGTATGCTAGCTGCGGGGAGGTTTAGAAGTGTCCAGCTATTGAGCTAGTCAAGATATGTCAAAATTAGGTGGTGTGTGTTTGTGTGTGTGTGTGCCTGTGTGTATGTGTGTGTGTTTCATTCTCGAATCCAGGGAACTCTTGGTCGTGTACAACATGCATGCGGGATCCACTAAGACCATCAAGTGGTTTAATTGTTCACCGCTACAGTCTTTGTTGTAAGAAACACTTGATCAGACTTGCTTGGAAATCAAGCCTTTATTTGTTTTATATAATAAGAAGGATGGAAGTAAATACAGAGTTTCTACATGTGACCTCATTCTCATAAAACATGGAAGAGTGGTGGCCTTTATGTTATCATTAATAACTACGTGGTTGGAAGATGCCTGGCTTATCTTAAAAATTATAGAGGCTTAAAGGTACTGAGGAAAGGGGGACATTTAATAGAGGTCTTTTTAAGACAGAAGGAAAATACTTTCTTGAATTTCCATTTCACCAAATGTCTGCTTATAGTTTTGGACAAAACCATGCTGCATAGTGATTTCTTGTTTGGAAGTGTTTTAGGAAATGGGTGTTAGGCTCAGAGAGTAAACAGATGGTGATGGAGGGGTAAGGGATGTGCCAAGAGAGAAGTTTTCAGAGAAAACCTCACAGGCACACAGCCTTTTGACATGACAAAGCTTCTTAGGTAGAGGAGATGGGATATACTGAAATGCTTCATGTACTACAGAAATGCTCAGGAGTTTGCCTATCTTCCAGACTAACATTCTCCCTTGGAGAATCATAAATGGATACACAATTCCTCAAGTGAATGAAACTAGATGCTGACTTGACAAGGCTCCAGTACTCATCTTCAGATCTGTAGTTTAGGGTCTTTCAAGGCCTGGAAAACATAAAAGCAGTTCCTATGATATCTGTGTTTCTGTATATCCTGTTGGTGGGCGTTTATCACAGTCATCTTTCTAACAGGGATGACTCAAAAAGTCCTATCGTGAACAGTCAGGGGAACTTGTAAGTACCACTTCACTTTTGGTTACAGTTTTCTTCAAAATAATGCTAACAGCATCGCTAAGTTACTCAGAAAAACCATGTGTCTGATTCATACTGTCTTTGAACATGAGATTTCCTACATCGCTTAAGTTGCAGAGATCTGTTTTTCTTATCATAGTAATGACTCATTTGTCCTGCTGTTTCCTCCAGGATAAGTTTTAATTATACTTCAAAGACCGAGCACAGTGACCAAACACCCCATTTCTTGGGGATGCTGACATTGATCCTGCAGTGTGACTCTCTTGAAATCACTCTTCACCAGACCCTGTCCAGTCTGGTTCTGTAGCTCTTCACTATCTCTCTAAGGGCAGAGGCCTCCAAGTTAAGCCAGAAACTTTCATTGGCTTCCCTAAGGGCAGTGGTTCTCAATCTGTGGTTTGAGACCCCTTTGGCGGGTTATGAAAAGATCCTTTCACAGGAGTCATCTAAGACCACTGGGAAAACACAGATATTTATATTATGATTCATAACAGTAGCAAAATTACAGTTATGAAATAGAAACAAAAATAATTTTCTTATTGGGGGTCACCACAACATGAGGAACTGTACTAAAGGGTGGTAGTATTAGGAAGGCTGAGAACCACTGCCTTCGGGAGACACCACAGCTAGATCTGCCTGTGACAGTTGCAATCTGTGCCTCTTGGGTTTGCTTGTGGTCCAGGTTATCATTTGTCTGTCTCTTGTCATTCTTAAAACTCAACAAATTTTGATGGTGATTTATATAATCATTTTCTATTACCTTGTTTATTTCCTTTATGTAGCCATTACCATCCTCTGAAAACACTGAGGGACTGGCACACAGTAGGTTTTCAGTTACTGTTTCTCTTTTAAAATTTAAATAAATATGAAATGTAAGAACAGAGACATTAGCTAGCAAGAATAACAATTCTTATGCTTTTATACCACTGAGTAATACAGGTGTTTACATTTTGTGATCATCCCAATATTTGACATTTTGCCCCAGTTTCCCCTCATTGAAAAGAACATCTTTCTGTTACTGACTCAAAGGCAAAGTGAAGATTTACTCACTTATTATGGGAGGTCATTAAAATCAATAAGCTGCCAGAAGCCACGAGGGGAGTTTCGACTCTCTGCCCTGCTTACAGGGAATTTTGAGGCTTACTTGCTACTTGTTTGGGGGTGATCTGTTCTAGCAGGAACTCTCAATTACTCACAGCTTCTCAGTCTTAAGAGATGAGTCTTGTAACATTGCTCTCAACTCACAGTGGGTGAAAAGCACCTAAATGGAAGAGTTTCTGGGCTGTGACTTGTTACACTCTTGGGTTCCTCAATGCCTGGCTCTTATATGTGTTCCTAGATTCTTAATAAGCCCTGAGAGTTGCCTCAGTAACATTATACATCATGGAAAACCACCTATGGTTTCAGGCTTTTCTAATATCCCTAAAACAAAACCAAGGTACTTCTTATTTCATAGAAGGCTCCAGTACCTACTTGAGTAGTGTCAATCCTAGCAGTCAATTCTTCAGAAAGAGCACAAGAGGTCCCAAGGGCAGTCCCTTTCTGCAAGGAGAGTGCAATCCCACCTGCAGACACATTAGAGACATTTTTTTCATTCATTAATTTATTAACTTTACATCCTAATCTCAGTGTTCCCCCTTCTCCTCCCATTCCCACCCTTACATGTCCCTCCCTCCATATTCTCTTCCATGAGAGGAAGTCCCCCTTGGGTGCTACCCTACCCTGGAACATCAAGTTCTGGCAGGATTAAACAGAACCTTTTCCACTGAGACCCAACATGGCAGTCCAGTTAGGAAAAAGGGCAGGCAACAGAGTCATAGACAGCCCCTACTCCAGTTGTTACGGAATCCACATGAAGACCAAACTGCACATCTGCTCCAAATATGCAGGGGCCTAGATCCAGCCCCTGTATGCTCTCTGGTTGGTGGTTCAGTTTCTGTGAACCCCTATGGACTCAGGTTAGTTGACTCTGTAGGAATTCGTGTCATATCTTTGATCCTCTTCTTGCCCAAGTTTATTCCCCATTCTTCCACAAGACTCCCAGAGCTCTGCCTGCTATTTGGCTGTGGGTTTCTGAATCTGGGAGAAGTCTCTCAGGAGACAGTTATACTAGGTTCTTGTTCGCAAGAATAGCAGAATATCATTAATGATACCAAAGGTTGACTCTCACATGGGATGGATCCAAAGTTGGGCCAGTAATTGGTGAGCTGTTCCCTCAGTCTTTACTTCATCCTTATCTCTGCACATCTTTTATGCAGGACATATTTTGGGCTGAAGGTTATAAGGGTAGGTTGATGTCTCTTCCTCCACTGGAAGCCCCACCTGGCTACAGGAGATGGCCACTTCAGTTTCTGTATCCCTCCACTTGTAGGAATCTCAGCTAGAAATGCAGATCAAAACAACTCTGAGATTCCATCTTATACCCATCAAAATGACTAAGATCAAAAACTTGAAGTGACAGCATATGCTGGCAAGAATGTGGAGCAAGGGAACATGCCTCCATTGCTAGTGAGAGTGCAGACTTGTACAACCACTTTGGACTGTACAATCCAATTTGGTGGTTTGTCAGAAAATAGTTTTGCCTCAAGTCTCAGCTATACCATTCTTGGGCATATGCCTAAAAGATGCCCCACTATACCACAAGGACACTTGTTCAACTATGCTCATACCAGCTTTATTACAAATATAATATAACTGGAAACAACCTATAAGTCCCTCAGTTGAAGAATAGATAAAGAAAATGTGGTATTCAATGGAATATGATTCAGCTATTGAAAATAAGGACATAATTAAGTTTGCAGGCAAATTTCAGGATGGAACTTGAGAATATCATCCTGAGTGAGGGAACTCAGACCCCCAAAAGAGACATATGATATGTACTCACTTATGATTGACATTAGCCATAAAGTGCAGGATAACCACACTACAATCCACAGACCCAAAGAAGCTGGGTAATAAGGAGGGCCCAAAGGAAAAACAAAATAGTCATGAGAGGTGAGTGGAGAGAGGGACCTGGGTGGAAGAGGGGGTAAGAGAACGAATGGAGATGGGGATCAGGTGTCAGGTTGGGGTAGGAGAGGGAAGGACTGGCTGGAGACCCGGGACAGGGGTCACCCTAGAGACATTTAAAACTATTCCTATGGGTATAGCCCTTGAAATATGGGTAGAAGAATTAAATCATATCCAATGTGGAGGTCATTTTAGATGAGAGTGTTAAGCTTGGCACTGAATTCAGAGATTTTCATTTAAAACTGAAAACAGCTAAGATGGTTGCTGTAGCCTGAGATGAAATCTTTTTTATCTTTCACTTCTTGCATACTTTCTTTACTTTTTTAGTATTCTCTGTAAAGGGAAACGACTCTGTAGAGAAAGAAAATAGACACATAGATAATGGTGATATCCATATCACCAAAGGTAACAGAGACTTTTATAATTTTGAAAAGGAGTTAGGTTGAAACATGCCTTTGACAGCTGGAGTTACAAACAGGTCACAAACATGGATTGCTTATGCACTCTTGGAAATTTCTTGTCAAATCAATGGGTTTTAAAGTTTAATATCTCAACAGTGAAAGGAAACAGAAGCAGCTAGTTCTGACCCTGAGTTCTTTGCTGACCTTCTGGTACATAGGCACAATAGGGTGAGCTCAGGGCCAGCTAGGGTCTGAACTCCCAGCTTCCTGCCTTTTGTTCGTCTCAATTTGTCACTAAACATACTTCAATGTGGACTTTTGGGTGGGAATGCCTTTGATATTTTTCCACTCCTGAGGAATGCCAGCTAAGGAAGAGAAAAATAGAATATGGCTCTAATCACATGTAATACATATCTTAAAATTTTCTCTATTCATCCATCTATCTATCCATCCATCCATCCATCCATCCATCCATCCATTCATCCATCCTTCCATGTTTGTATGTATCTATCTCTATATCTCTGTACCTATCTATCTGTCCATCTGTCTGTCTATCTTGAACCTGAGTGCTACACTAATGACTTTGCAAGGCTTTTTTTTTTTTTTTTTTTTTTTTTTTTTTTTTTTTTTTTTTTTTTTTAGCAACTATGAAGTGCAGTCTTAGGGAAAGGTACATTCCCAGCCACTAAAAAATCCACAGGTCATGGGAAAGAGTACCCATAGGTTCTGGGATGTCAGCCTACTTTTGAATGGAAGCTTTAGTTGTCGTTTTCAGACTTCAGAGACTGAACCGAACGAGTGACGTGAGCAACCCTACCAAATGAACACATTGCAATGGGATAAGGATGGGGAGCTTGGTGGGATGCTTTACTGCTTTAGTAAATGTTTCTCTTGAGCAACAATCATCAGGGGATCATCAACTAACTATGAGTAATAGGCTGTTAGATTTTTCAGTCTTTTTTCTTAATGTGGTCTGTTCAGTTGCTTTGATTGGGACAAGTTTCTCTTTCCACTTGGATGACTGGGGCATGTCTGGTTGGGGGATGATCCACAGGCCTCAGTTAGAATGATGGAAAAGCCAATAGCAGGCAAGAGTGAGTAACAGTGATTAAAAGAGCTAAGTAACAGATTTGACACTGTTCCCTATGACTGCAGAGTGTGATGCATACTTTTGACGACGAAACAAAGTTGAATTTATTGTGCGGGAAGTAGATTGACAATGTATCATTTATGCTTAGTGTTCCAGTGTATGTATATAGATATGCTTGTGTACAGTATATACAATCCTACCTTTAGTTTCCCACAGAAACTTGACAATCACTTGCTTTAAAGAGGCTCTACTGTATTATTCTGGTGGTACTTTATTTAGTGCTATAATTTTAACATATGAATGTCACTTCCACATTATCAGACAACTGTCATGTTAAGCTGTTAAACAGAAAACATGCTCTGTATTTTTTACTGGCTCACTCCCAGCCTGTGCAATTTGGTAGTTTATGAACAACTCAATAAGTGAAGATGTTCTGTTACAATGCCACAGCACAATTTTCAAATATGGAAACATAAAACAAGGTGTGTAACTTTATGGCTTTTTAAAAAGCATGTTAAGTGAAAGAAACACAGACATGCAAACATTGGTATAAGTGAGAGTTTGCACTTCATGCCATGGCTAGGAGTCAGTGCTATTTATCCTCTTCAAATTAATAATCAGCCCCGTTGCATCTGAAGACAACGTGAAAGTATTGATTTTGTATTATTTTCAAGTCATGGGTAGGTTTCCTTGACAGCAGTTTGTGTCACTTCATTCATTTATTCACTCATTGATCTATCCATCCACCCATCCACCCATCCACTCATCCATCCATCCATCCATCCATCCATCCATCCATCCATCCATCCATCCATCCATTAATCTGTTCAATGTTTTCATGGGTTTGTGATAAGGTGTTATGACGGATGAGTGTGCGTAGGTGAATATGAAAATGTGGATGCCTGTCTGAGCTTAATATTTAGCTGGAGAGTGGAAGGTATTGGAGTAATTTCAGGTCACTTGGAAAATGCCTATAAGATTTGCACAAATCATTCTGTGTGGAGAGGCATGCTTGGGTCCTGAAAGTTTACTTGGCCTCTTCTTTCTGGCTAAGAAACTTACCAACAAGCCCAAAGGTGGCAGTTGGGGGATGAAAGGCTGGCTTTCTGTTCTGCCTAGAGAGCATGGAGTATGAAAATGCTCAGAAAGTTAAAAAAGAAAAACAGGCATATTTATGGGATTTGGAAGACTGAACAGAACCGAGGGTACCAGAAAGGATGGAGACTGGAAAATGAAGCTGGAGGTAGAAAATGTAGATTTAACTGATATCTATGCAAACAGCAGTGGGGACTAGTTCTGAATTTTAAAGCAGTATGCTAATAACCACTGTGCTTAAGATCATTCTAGAAAAATTCAGTCTATAATAGGAGTTTTATTCAACTGTCGTCACAACAGATAGGAGTTACAGGGAGGGCCAAGGCCTCACCATTCTCCTATTTTGAGTAGATAAAATGACTTCTTTATGGAAGATGAGACTCTTCTCATTCTTCACCACTTTTTCAAGGTCCCTTTTTCCCATGGTCCCCCTTTTTTTTTCTTTTCTCTAATTTGTATCTTCCTTTTCCTCCACCTGTGTCTTCTCTTTCCTCCCCTCCTTTTCTCTTTCTGACTGAATTTCCATTAAATTTACTGGCCTAGGAAACACCTGTTGCCTGGATAAGTCCTGTGATCCCCTGAGTAGCATCAGAGTGGTCCTGGCCTATGTGTTCATTCTCATGACAATGCTGGACAAACAGTGGTGCTTTCTTATTCTTTGATTCTTGTTGTATAATCAACTGCCAGAGAACTATGACATCACCTTAAGTGGGGGAAAAAAAACAAACCAAACCAAACCAAACAAAACAAAACAAAAAAAACACCACACAACTGCATAGCATACTGCTTCTTAATTATGACACCTGAGTCCAGCCTTCTTAAACTTCTCTGGACTGCAACAGGTTTTGGTCCAATTTTTGAGAGCATTTCTTGGTCATCTCCTCGCATGAATTGTTTTCACAGATGGCTAATTTGGTAAATTTATTCCAACTTGTGCGAATTTTATTCTAGGGGATGAATACTTTATGAACATACTATCTTTCCCATCAGTGAGCAAAAGGAGTCTTTCTATATCACTTCTAATAATCATGTTTAGGATTTATGTATACATGTGTATAGGCATGTGTGGTGGACAGAGATCTGCACTGATTGTCTTTTTTAATCACTCTCTGTTTTAATTATTTGAGACAGAGTCTCTCACCGAATTTGGACTCCATTGATTTGGCTAGATTGGTCAGAAAGCCCCAAAGATCCTCTGTCTCCACATCCTGGTGCTGGAATTACAGACTCATGCTGTCTCTGTTGGAGTTTTCTTATGTGTACTGAGGGTTTAACTCTCATAATCGTAATTGTGTGGCCATCATGGTAACAGTTGGCCTTGCCCCAAGCCTTCATCTCAATTTTCACAGCCCCATTGGAAATTCCAGTTCATTTAGACAGAGTAGTTCTCTCTATATGCCTGGGGAAGTGTAGCCCAATTAAGACAATTTATGTTAATGTGCAGAATGATTGATAATCAACTGATCCCAACTTAATGTTCTCTTCAAAGTGAGAAATTACAAACGAAAGTGAGTTTCAAATTGGATAAAAATGAAGTGTAACATTAAGTGAAGAACACTAGACAATTCGACAGGAAGATGTTAGAGCCTTTAATAGCTACTGTACTTAAAATAAGATCATTATTATTCATTCAGTAAGGTGAAAGTAATTCTGGACTATTCTAAAGCAGTAGCCTGATGGTATTGAGGTTGTAAAGTAATTGGCTGTGTCCTAAGTAATTCAGTTTGCGCATCCATAGAACAAGGAGCTTAGGCTAGACTAGAGTTGGGGTGAGTAAGAATGAGATGTCTCAGAGCTCTAATGACTATTAGAGCATCCCTTGTTAATATGAGAGTGAAAGTAATCACAATTTACTTGAGTGGCTATGTATGTTAAATTAAACTGGTATTGTAAGTTAAGCACATTTATAATAAAACAATGAACACAAGTCAAACCAAGCCAAGCCACAGCAACATAGCATTTACGAGTGCATTATTTATGGTAATAAAGTTCCTTTGTTTTTTTTAACATCAGCACCTGTAATCCTCTTTATTTCTCAGAGATAATTAGGATTCATTTCTCATACAGCTTTCAAATATGTTCCTAGTTTAGTGTGTCAGTCAATATTCTGATGATTTTAGGCCACAGGAATAAACACCAACTAAGTCCCTCTCCCAAATTGACTGGAAAGATGCTGTGGTTATTTTCCTGAACTAAAGCAAAGTTAAAAAGAAAGTTTGCCAGGCATCCCAGTATCTTGTGTCCGATGTTGCTGCTGATGTGAGTGAGCTGCAGTCTTCAAGCCTCTGCTATTTTGGATTTGATTCCGAACGTGAATGGCCAAATTAGATGAGTTCAGTGAACTGTAGTGAATCTGAATGGGGAGAAAGAGAGGTGATGAGATGGACAAATCTTACAGTATAGAGAGCTGAGTGTCCTCGTTGTACAGGATGAATGGTCCCTTGTGAACAGTGATCCTAAGAAGGATACATTGCCCACAAACACTTTCCTGTTTAGTCACAGACAAGCATGTTCACACTGCAGGTCTTGATTCTGAGCCAAATACCATTCACACCATAGTATACTAATGTTCAGATGGAGGTTCGGGTGCCTGACGAAATCAGTGGCTTTAGATCCCCTGAGTCTTGGTTATAGGTGTTGGTGAGCCACACAAAGTGGTTGCTGAGACCCAAACCCAGGTCCTCTGGAAGAGTAGTGCATGCTGTTAATGGCTGAGTCATTTTTCTAGCCCCAAGGACACATTTTGTAATTGCTGCAGTCTTAGCATTGGCTATAGTTCAGACACTACATTTTGTTCTCTTTCAGGCACATAAAATTGTGAGACTTTTACAGGTTGGGCTTTTGCACAAGTTTGAACAATAGTACTTGTTTCCAGCCAGGAGTCCCTTATGTCTGTACAAAGAAATGAGTCCTCAGATAATAGTCATAGAAAGGGTCCTCACCACTACAAACAACTATACAGCTTATTTTAGAAATAAAGTAAAATGGTAAGTGTTGTGAGTTGCAGTAAAATTGAGGTGTTCTGATAGTCATGTATACAAATTACACCATAATATTTAGTCCCCAGCCTTCATAGCTGAAAGACTAAGTTTTAGGTTATGTTGATTGAAGGTACTGTATTTGCAGAGTGTTCACAACAAACTTCATCCTGGGAAAGATCACACAATATTCTATACATATATGTCTTTTTGTTAAAGATTATTTATTTTTAAATTGACAGGTAACACTAGGTGCTTATATCCTATCTAACATGATGTTTTGAGGTCTATAAACACCCTGGACTGATTCTGTTTAGCTAACGAACAGATGCATTAGCTCACACCGTAGTTTTATGGTATAAGCACATAAAATTCACCCTCTAAATTTCTCAAGACTATAACACAGATGTTACTCACTATATAGATAGTGCTGTTTCCAGAGAAACACATCATGAGGTGAAAATGCTTTCCCCAGCTCCAGACCTGTCAGACCTGCTCTTACAATTGTCTCCAGTGAGGCAGAATCTACCAGTACGAAGTCTGGCGCATGTCAAGTACTGAATATTGCATGCAACTTCAGCATATTACTCAAAAAGTGAAAAGCAAACAGATTGTGTGGATATTCACCGTAAAAGCACAACTAACGTATATTGAAGTTCAGTTCTTACTGACAGCTTTTGGTAGAACTTCATTCTTTTTGTGGGTGAAGAGTTTCCTGTTGTGCATATACACTACATTTGCTTTGTTTAGTTTATCCACTCAGGGCCACTTAGTCTGGTTTATATTTTTGCTATTATGTAGAGTGCTGCTATAAAAATGAGAATTCAGATAACTCTTTGACTTGCTGAGATCCTTTGCTTTGAGTAGATACACATTTCTAGGTCATGTGGTCATTCTGCTTTCAATCTGGGGAACCCCATGCTGTTTGCCATCACAGACCCTCAATTTCACATAGGCATGAGCAGTGAGTCAGCATTCCCTGGGCTCCATATTTATGCCAGCTCTAATCTTATGTCGTTTTGAGTGATAGCCATTTGAGCTGGGGTGTGGTACAATCTGTTGTGGTTTTGAGTTGTATTTCCCTGGTCACTGGCAGTATAGAGCACTTTCCATATACTTGTTAATCATGTCTATTTCTCTTTTTGAATAATGGCCATTCAGGCCCATTTTAGAATTATTTTTCTCCACAGAGTTGTTTGTATTCTTTATATATTCACATCAGAAAGCCTAGTGAGGTGTACTGAATCTTGTAACCTGTAGGTTTCCTATAGGAAGGACATAATGACTCTAAAGTCATGGATCTTGAGCAGTTTCGTTTACTAAATACAGCCCAAGTTCCTATTAAGTCTTTATGGGGTGGGTCTTCTAGCTAAAATAGAGCGTGAGTGTCTGTTCTCACCTGCTTAGTTGAAATACCAAGCATGATAAAATACTACGAGGCAAAGAAGAATTTTAAGACATTAACTATCAGATAATACAAGACAGCGATAGTAGAGACATGGATAACGCAAATGGAGGAACAGTAATTGCCCAGTTTCCTTATGGCATTAGAGTTTAAAGGCTGATTGAGTAAGGGAGATCCAAGGTGGAGACTGGTAGACAGTGACTGAGGGAGGACAAGGTGTTCAAAAGACATCTTGCATGCTGGAGAAGAGAGCCGTATGTCCTTTTTATCCATGTGGATGCATGTGGTACCTTGATTTACATTGAACACATAGTCTACTAAGCACACAGTTCTTTACAGTGATTCATAAGCATTCAGAACTTTTTCCTGGAAAAGCCTTTAAGATGGAACAAATCTTTCCTATTCATTTATACTTAAGAGTATTCGTGAGCCATTATTAAGATAGGTAAGAATAATTCCTAATTTATGCCCAATTAGACAGCTTCTTCTGGAGCTATAGGACTTCAGACCTTCAGTTCTGCCATCTCTGAATGATCTGAGCAGTGCTTTAACCACTTGTATGGAGAAACTGGGCAATATGAGACCCTCCAGGGAACTACCTGGAGGGTCAGAGGAGGATTGGAAGGAATAGAAAAAGGCAGTCAGTTGTATCAGAGTGATGTTGCTTGTGAAGGGTGGGGCAAAGTCTGAAAAACATTCTCGTCCTATCATAAGATGTTCTTTGGGACTGGTTCCCTGAATTTGTCAGTGGACAAAATCCAAAAAGGTGGCTTTAAACCTTCTGCTGAAAAATCTCTATTTCAACAGCTCAAACATGGAGATAAGGAATCCATTTCAGTTTTATTGGAAAGGGAATCTCACTCAGGATAGCATTGAAGTTGTAATGATAACACTGTCTCTATTGTCCTGGGATTGTAGTCACTATATGAGGTATTTCGAGATTCTTATTTTTGCATAAACTTTGTCCATTTTACTGCAACATCCTTTAAGGCTGAACCCAGAGAGGTACATAACATATAGTCTTAATAAAATGCAGTTTATCTATTATAAGACTATGGAAAATGCTTAATTTTTGCCTTGGGTAACACATTTTCTCAGAGACTGACTATGATAAAAACTCAAAATATGGAGGACATTTTCCTTCCTTCCTTCCTTCCTTCCTTCCTTCCTTCCTTCCTTCCTTCCTTCCTCCTTCCTTCTTCCTTCCTTCCTTTGTCCCTTCCTTCCTTCCTTCCTTCCTTCCTTCCTTCCTTCCTTCCTTCCTTCCTTCCTTCCTTCCTTCCTTCCTCTGTGATTTATTTTATGTGTGTGAGTTCTTTGCATGTTTTCTTACATAAGTAACCTGATATGTGCAGAAATCAAAAGATGGAGGCAGATTACCTGAAACTGTATTCACAGATGTTTGTGAGTCCTTATGTGAGGGTACTGGGAACTGAATCAGAGTCCTTTGCAAGAGCAACAAATGCACTTGACTCCTGCGCCCACTTTCCAGATCCAGCTATTTCTTCTTTGGTAAGTCATATTTCATCAAATTTGTCTTTCCTTATTCTTTCATCTAGTGATATTTTCCCTTAGAGATTTCCATTTCCTAACAGAACTGGCTATTGAGACATTTTCTCCTGTTATGTTGTTTCTACTCCTTCATAGTCCTAAAATGAAACTGTCAAATTAGATCTGCAGTACACAAACATGAAGACACAAAATCTTTAGCTTGGCTGTGTTAGTGTAAGATCATTCTCTCCACAGAAAGTTTGGCATTCCGAAATTCCAAATGAGCACACCGAGTGAGATTGGAGGGTAAATCCCTTCTGTACCAACGGCAAAGTGAGGACCGGGTGGAACAGTCGCAACACAACAGTTATGAACCTGCTTTCGTTTCTGCCCTGGAAATTTGGATATAAAATCGTTTCATACTTAGCTTGGAGTCTTTCTTCCAAGGCCCTTTGCGCACAGGTGGGGCACTATTAACACATTATTTATAATAACTCAATGTTATCTCTCATAACTAGTACTGAGTTGAGGAGCAGCTGTGTAACTGCTCATATCTGAAATAAACAAAGAGGCAGTGTCTGGTAAAAGAAAGAGCTCAATTCATAACAGAACTGCATGCATTTTTAATATAGGAAATATAGCTGTTCAGACAGTGAGATATGTTATTTTACACATTCAGAATTGACAAATTTTAGTTTTTCAAGAAGAGACCTTTTCAAGTATTTTAGAGTTTTGTTGTTTTGCTATTTTTCTTTTCCTTATATCAATTGGATGAAGACTACCTTCTGGAGGTCAGACACTTGACTGACAGCAGAACCCTGATGTGAGCAACCATAAGGTACTGTGTGATGGTCCAGGTGACAAAAACAGAGGAACATTCGATTGAAAACAGGCTAGGGCCCTGGGTGAGGAGTGGTGCCTCGTGGGAGAAGAGAAACTGAGGAAGCCAATGATGGGGATGACCTAGAGCCAATGAGAGGAAAAGGATGGTGGAAGATTTTGTTCAAGACAGAATGGAGAGGGGCGCTGTGGAGTGTTGGGATGGACTCAGGTGAGACAGACATTTTCTGTAGAGGTCTATATGTAGAGAACTTGCCAAGTTGCAGTCCTACACTTGAGTACCAGGTTGGTTAAAGGAAAATCTATGAAGGAGGTCAGGACTGATTCCAAGATTCTGCCATGACTTTCAACGCTCTCAGTGTTTTGGCAGATTTTCTCTATGCAGGTGTTCAGACCCCACATTCCCTTCCCCTGAACCGCAGGGTCACCCACATTGTAGCAGTCAGTGAATAACTTGTACATGCCAAACTTTCCTCTACAAAGTCTGATTCCTTCTTTGCTGGTATGCTTGTTTCTTGCTGGAGTTAATTTGACAACTGACTGGGTGTCAACGACTGATAATTTTGTCCTCTCTCTCTGGTCATATCTTCCCCATCCTTAACAGAGTCAAGTGGAAATTCTACTGGTTTTGGAGCAAAGAAGCTTCCCCCTGATTTGTTCAGATGGAAACTATGAGTAAGGAGGACCATGAACATGTGTACTTCGCTTCTAGGGTAGCTGTATTTTAGAAGATAATAAAATAAAGATAAATATCACTAAGGAGAAGAATCAATTAGATACTAGAGACAGAATAGAAACAACCTGTGTGGATAGGCTGGAAGCTTGTCCAGAGATGGTTTCGGTGGATAACACAAGACATTTAAAGGATTTGGTGGATGGCTGCGGTAATCCCATGAACTATTTTTCCTAAACCATAGTTTGAGTTAATGCATTTCTCCAGGATGGCTTCTCTTTTCTGCTACTCTGTGAATGCAGCCCAGCCTCCATTCTGCTAATGTTCATTGGTTCTGTTACATGTCTGAGATGGAAAAGGTTGCTTAGGTGTCAGCCAAGACACTCCCTCAGCTTGGGGGAGAGGGAACTGCCAGCCCAATTCTGGGTTTCCTGCCAGCTTAAGGAGCTTATGACTCAGAGTCAAAGCAAAACACTGAAATAAAGCAAGAGGCAAGGGAAGGAACCTAAGCCTCTGATCAAGGCTTGAGGCCCAAACAGCATCACTGAACATTTCATTTAGGGGAACCCAAACCCATAGCGCTTGAGGCTGTGTGGTCCTGGGCATGCTCTCTTCTTTGAAAACACCTGCCTGTGTGAGCACAGAGACTCCCTTTCCTTCCTTCTCACAGATATATTCTGCCTTGGAAATCTGAGGCTCACTCACGTTCCTGCAGGAAAAACTGCTCTCAGAAGCTAACACTACTCTTGATAGTCTCTCAGGTCCGTTGACAGCAGAAAAGTCCTTACCATATGCTATGACTCAGCTAGGGTTTCCACTCATTCCTTGTTTCCATTCCTCACGGAGAGAAGTGTTAGGGGAAGACTATGGACACTTCTTGGGAATAACACTGAAACCCAGACGCTATGTTTCAAAGTCCTCTGTGGTTTCAGTAGCTTACTGGAGATTGCTTTAGTGGCTGAGCTATTGCCAGTATTGCCTTGCTGGTCAGAGGAACACCAACCTCTAATTGAGGAGAGGTTCTGGGTGAATTGAAAGCTCTCATTCTCTACCTCCTTTCAGTTGTCTTTCTTTGAGTACCCCTTAATCATTTCCCTGTTGGAGCCTTAACTCCATGAGCTGGAAATGAACACTAAGTTCTTGGATATTTGCTCTAGTTTGGATCTTAGGTATCTTCAGTGTCGGTCCTCTGCTTTGGTGCTATTGGGAAGTAGTAGAAAATTCAACAGGAACCGTCCATTATGGAGGCTGAGTCTTTTAAGGTACGGGGAGAAAGTCCTTTCAGGGCACTGTGAAACAATAATTTCTTCTTATGTTTTGCTTCCTGGCTATGAGGTGTGCAGTTTCACTGTATGACATTGTATACCATGAATGTCTCCTTAACAAAGACCCTTCCCCCACACCTAAAACCTATGAGCCCAAATGTACTGTTTCTCTTTACAAATTGATATGTCTCAGGAGCTTCTCAAAGTAATGGAAAGGTGTTATGCATAGAACTCAGCCACAAACATTTGTATCGATCAAAATTGACATTGTGACTCCTTCATATTTGCGTACATATGATATACACAAGCTTTTAAAAATCCAATGCATATCATTAACTTTGAAGAAATCCTAAATGTTTCATCATCACTCACATATGATATCTCAGTGCCTTTTGGAAATATTCTTGGTCTGCATTCAGCTTGAATTTCTAGTCTTCTATCACCTTCTCTTTATCCTAACTGGACTGGACTACCTGATCAGTTAATCATTCTGCACTTTTAGACTGTTTTTACAAACATTTATAGAGTTCAAACTATAATCAAACCTGAGCCTGTGTCAATCAATTATCTTTACTGCAAAGGAAAAAAAAGGACAGTAATTAGGAGGAAAAGACAGCAAGAAGGTAAAAACAAATAAAGAGGTTGGTTGTTTGGTGATTCTGGAGAAAACACGGGCAAAAGGAATTCTATATGAGACCTCGCATCTTTTCACTATTTAGAGAAGTTCAAAATGTAGACTCACTGTACCAAAGAGCTGTCAACCCCTGCCAGGGAACTCCATTTCATAAGGAGTTCTATATGAGACCACTCATCCCTTCAACTATTTAGGGAAGCCAACCTCAGTCAGGGAATTCCATTTCCTTCCTTCTCAGGTGAAGGTTGGCTCCTCTGTGTCTTTAAGATGAGACTGCACATCTCAAATGCATTACCTGAAAGTTTGAAAGAAGGCCCCCAGTAGCCTATAGTGAACTTTCTTCAAGGTGCTGAAATCAATCAACGTTGGGTACAGTTTTGTCTCTATCAGCTTCTCAGTAAACATTGCTGACTTACAAACAATTTATGGTGTTTATGGACTGTACGAATTTCCTTTGTCTAGGATGTCTAGTCTGAACTAATGGTTCAGAACGACTAGTAGAAATTTCCCAGAAACCTTCAGGACAAGAAAAAACAAAAAATAAAAACCAAAAACCAAAAATGATTGTCAGAAAAAGGCTTTGGATAAGTGAGGAGGGACACAGGATTTACACTTACTGAAAAATACAAGTTAATAATTTATATATTGTTTTGATGAAAAGCACTTCAGACATGTTGATACAAAACAGGTCTTATTTCATAGATTAAATTAAGGCTTGAGAAGTTTGATTATTTTATCCCAACTCAAAAAGTGGGTGACCAAATAGGACAAGAATCTACATCTTTTAATTTCCAGGCAAATGAAAACCACCCTCTTAAACCATAGTGTAATTCTAGAGTGTAATTGGAGACATACTTCTGCATTTTTGTACCTTATGATGGGTTTCCAGGATCCAACAGAACAATAGACATTGACATTAGGCAATTTCATTTTTGTTGGCAAACAATTATGTCAGGAGCTCTTTAAGTTCATTATAATGGTAAGTACTGAAATCGACTTTGTCATGGTTACCATGGAGTTAGACAAAAATTTCAACATAAGCTGTATGAAGCCATTGGCATAACCACTCCAGATGTCATTTCCAAGGTAAAGATTGTGGTTATGGTAACTCTTGGGAAGGAGTCAGCACTTTGAACTTTGGGCAAATGAATTGGAATGCCATTGTTACGTTTATTTATTCTGGGCTGGACATGGTTTGGAAGTAGTGTATGGTTTATTGGTTGATACCATGAAGGCAATAAAAAACATCCTATTTTACATTTTCCATCACCCCTACAATTCCTGTGCCTCTGTTATTTTTTTTTCTTCTATCTCATGAAACTGGAAAAGCATGTGCTCTTAATCAATGAGCCACATTGTAGACCTTCAAATCACTTTCACAAAAACTTACAAATGTATTTCTTTATGTCTAAATGTGAATTAACTAAAAAAAAATACTAGTTTTAAATATTATGAAAAAATATTAACATAACACACTTTAGAAAATAAGAATCAGGGGCTGGAGATATGTTTCAGTGGTTAAAAGGACTGTCTACTCTTCCAGAAGTCCTGGGTTCAATTCCTAGCACCCACAATGCTGCTCATAATAGCCTGTAACTCTAGTTGCAAAGGGATCTGATTCCACATTCTGGGATCCTCAGGCACTAAGCCCTCATGTGGTACATAGACAATATACAGGCGAGATAGTCATACATATAAAATAATAATATTAATAAATAATAGTTTAAAAAGAATAACAGAGTTTACTTGACAGCCAGTCATACTAAATTGGTCCATTTTATGTACTTAAATGAATTTTGTAAAAAATTTTAATTTGGAAAAGCTAAGTTTTGGTAATGATGAAAAAGATTATAAGAATTACTTTGTAGTATTTGGTGTCCTTTGAATTGTTTTTCAGTATTTTGCTTTTTCCTTTCAATGGACAATTTTTTAATCATTATAAACAACAAAATAAATGACCTTACATATTATATTGTTACTAATCCAGGAAAATTACTATTCAAAGTATCTCCATGGTTTTTACCTTAAGCAGGTATTACCTCATGGTATGCAAGCTCCTTCCGTTGGTTTAAATGACAGTTGAGAATTCCACGTGCTCCTCTTGCTGAACATGCTCTGGAGAAATAGAACTTTGAGGGTAAATCTACCATGGTCTATAGGGCTAATTAGACTACAGATAGAAGTTCACACCCCAGAAACATTCATATGAGCATATTTGATTCCTTGTATGCCACAGACTTAAATAGTAGAGTTAACTGAAGAAACATAGCTCAGTAAACTACCAACTAACATGTAAACACAATTCCACCAGGCATGAATCATTTAAGTATTGCAAGCATTATATCCTGTGTGTTTTATAACAATTCTGGAAGAGTATCTATTTAAGAAATATTTAGTCTGGTTGGTAAAGTAAGTTTAATTATATTTTGTGGTGTTTAGAAATTGAGGTTGATATAACTCACTGAAGACAGACAGACAGACACACACACACACACACACACACACACACACACACACACTACTAGCTTAAAATAAAATGCATTTTATGATGTTACAAATTTTTTTTCCTTTCAGCGTTTTTTTTTTTCTCTCTCTCCAGAAAACCACCGTGTAATCTAAAATAGTTTAGAGGAGGCTTTTCCACCACTAAAAGGAAATGAGATGGAAAACATAAGAACAATAGAATTCTCTGATTATTATAAACTATTAAAGAAAACTAATTTAGTTCTGCAAATAAGCACAAGATTAAAGGGCAGAGAGGGAAAGTGCTTGGTGATCATTCTTATTTTCCTATACATGTCTGTATCCTGGATACTCAGAGAAAGCCATGTGGACTGGCAACAGGAGCATCTACTGGGAGCCTGTTAGAAATGCAGAATCTCTGTTCCCACACAAAGCTCAGAATTTGCATTTAACAAGATCCCCAGGTAACTCCAGCGCATGTTGAGTGTTGACCACTGATGATATGCAGAGCTTTCTTTCCTTTCAATGCCCACGGAGCTGAGCTATAGAGTTTCTCTGATGATGTGAATAAATCAAGACGCCCCACCCTTTCCTATAGGAACAGAAAGTGAACTCTGAAAGCATCAGTCCAGATGGCTAAGAAAGGACTCTTTTTCTACTGCTGCAGTGGCTTCTGAACATCCGCCAAGTCTTCTAGGGGTCAGATGTGCATTGACACCCCATGCTGTGCTTGTTTATTCATTTGCTTTTCACAAGAGGAAGGGCCAGGGTCATTATAAACAGGAGATTGTTTGCTTATGTTAGATTACACGCGTTGTTTCTGGTGAAAATTAATTTTCCCTTTGGAGAAGTGTGCTTGCTTCCTAGGGACTGAGAAGATAAAGTACTTCACTGCAGTGAGGAGCCCAAAATAGATTTAAATATTATACTTCTCTGCCTTGTATCCGAATGCAATTGATGTCTATACTTTGGGGGCTGTGTCCGAGCCTGTTGCCCTTTCTACTTATGGTTTGATCAATTCATTTGAATTCTTTTATTAATTTTAAATTTTGGCAACTTTGTTGATGTAAGAGTACTGTGTAATTTTGGGAAGAACAAAGAGATAGCAATGACATGTGTCTTCTGCTTTAAAGATGTGGATGGAGGATGTGTAGAAATACCAGGAAAGGAAGTGGCTTACCTCCTGTGTATGCAACTGAATTGACTCACACATGAGGCTGGGGTGGTCCCTAGGATTTCCACAAAAAGAAAGGAGGAGAGCAAGCTTTATTTTATCCATAAACATGCAATCTCTTGGAAGGACAGATTACAATTCACAATGGAAGCAAATAACAGTCCTTAAAGATGTTCACTGAACAGCAAAGTGAGCAAGGGGCTATCTTACTTGGAGGTAAGGTTGACAGTCTCTTAGGAGTTGGCCAAGGAAGAAAGGTCAGTAAAGAATATGCAAATGTGTCTGGTCATCCTTGAATAGGTGACTTTTAACTTTTCTGCATGCTCTGATGTTCTGAGAAGGCTTTCAAATACTTGCTTCTCATACAACTATCATAGAAACAAACAAAGAAACAAACAAACCAAACCAACCCAAAAAAGGGATCATAATGTCATTTCTGTTACATAGTAACACAGGCCAGATGTGGTTGTGAAGAGTTAATTATACATTGCAAGATGACTAGGAGAGCAGGGTTCCAAGGTTTACAACACAGAAATGATCCTACTTTAGGGGCAGAGATGGTAATTATCCTTATTAGATCATTCCACACTGTACACACGCACTCAGTTACAATGCTACCACAAATAAGTAAAGGTAAGTATAACTGAAAAATAAAAAGGAAGAAATCCTTTACCCAGTACCATGCTCAACATGTCTCTAGAGTTGTTGCAAGTCCTGGGCTCTGTTGTAGGTATTATAAAAACAGCATAAAGAGAAGTGGACATGTTCTACACACACAAGCTGGAATAAACAGGAAACTTCAAAGAGAACAACCAAATAATGAACTCTAGAGAGAAGTTTTAAATAAGAAGAAAATAAAACAAAATAATGTAATAACTCATGCTTTTTTCCTTATTAATTATATATGTGTTTATTATAACTAGTAGACTGGTTACACTCTAATGTTTAAGAAATACCAGAAAACAAAATTTATACTTCATGTTTGACCTACAAAAATGGTGTGTGACCTTATTATTATTTTATGTTATTTTAAGAATCATATAAAAAAGATTATTTTATTCTACATATTCTTATTAAAAACTATTGATTTCTGTTTGAAGACACACAGTGGTTATCTATTTGAATGTAACAAAATACTGCAATATTTTATTATTATGTATGCGATTTAAAGCCTTTGGAAGATTATTGGGAGATAATTTACATATTTTAGGAATTGGCCTATCTCCAAATGAATAACATTAACTTTATGTGCTTTCTTATTTTGTTATAAACTTTAGAGCATTCTATGGATAACATGCTTCTTATTTTAATTTTATCTATGCATCTGGCAACATTTTGGCAAGAAGTTCATGCTAATTGGATTAAACAATGAGCCTATTTATGCTTGGGGCCTTAACTCCTTGCTTATGATGTATTGGTAAGAAACTCTGCGGTGTTCTAATGGGACTGGGCTTATAGAACTTTAGAGGTGAAAGTACATAGATAGGATTCACAGTTAAGACTTTAAGTGACAAAGAGGGGAAGAGAGATATACAAGATGCTTGGAAAAGCCATAGAAACATTATTATTCTCTAATCATGCATATCTATGTATAGATATGTATTTATGTGCATGTGTGCACATGAGTGTGTGTTATGGAATTAGGTGGTGGTAGTGGTGCTCTCCCAAGAGCCATGAACTATCAAAGAAAACTCCCAGTGCCAGATATGGGAAGTTTTCTCTTAAATTGTTGGATAAGGGAATATAAGACTCTCTCAAAGCAATATGACCAATTGCCATTGCCCTGAGTTGCCTTACAGAATATGAACTTGCCTATTGCTGAAGATACCATGTACTTCAGAGACATGACTTGGAGGAATGTAGCTGGAACTAACCTTGAGTCCTCCATGAGGACTGGCTCTCGTAGTATTTGGAAGTGGTATGCAAGTGGTAAAGCCTATGAACTACCATGACCAGTCAAGCAATATGCCATCAATGGTTCAATAGTGGTGCCTTTACTTTGTGAGTAACTAACATGTGTTTTGTTGGTCTTAAGTCATTCTCAAGGAAAGGAAACTCATGCCTGGTACTAGATTCTAGATGAGAACCTACTTCTGTCATTTCCTAAACAAATATAGGTGAATCTAAATATGTATGCTTATACCCACAGATAAGTGTAACCTTCATTAGCCGTCAAAGAGACTTCTTTATGTAACAGAGACAAAGAGAGCTACACTTGGTTAAATGCACAGAATAACTAGCTATGGGGCACCCAGGCCAAATTGGTATATCTACTATATAATGTCTACAACTAAAACTCCAGGAACATCATGGAAGAAGGGGAGAGTGCAGGAGTATTGCAGAGGACTAGGATTCCCCCTGGAGATAAAGTGCACTAGACAGGAAAGAAAAAATACACCCATGAAATCACAACAATATGGTCAAACCTAAACAAGGCAAATGTGAGAAATTCTGCAAGGTTTCACCTGCTCAATGAAGAACTGTAGGCTGCTGAAAGAGTGAGAATAAGTTTTAAGCTCTGATATAGGTTGTCTAATCCCTAGTGGTTAGCTTTCTATATATGTATATATGAGCAAGGCTAAATAGACTCAGTAGGATATATATATGTATATATATATGTATATATATATATCCACATGTATGCGTATAATAACAGTATGTCAAGAATATAATTAAGAAGATGTCATTAAGGTGGAAGGGCAGAGTTAGAAAGGAGGATGGGGGAGAGGGTGATATAGAGGCAATGGTCATGTTTGAAACACACAAAAATAAAATTTAAAAACCAAACAACAGAAAAATCCTTAAGTGAGAAACCCAAGAATAAAGATGATCTCAACTACCAGAGACATACTGGGCAGAAACCAATAAAATGACATAAAACAGAAACAAGTTTCAGGTTCTGTTTAGGTTCAGAAGTCAGCTGTATGAGAATGAGCTGGCTTGGCCACGGCACAGATGGCCAAATACTGAGATTTCCATTTGATGACAGCCATAACATTAGCCAATAGCATCATGTGGCTGTTAGAAAAGTAGCCTAGCACCGTCTTAGGTTGCTTTTATGAAATATTTCATCTAGCACAGTGGAAGCAATAGAAAAGAGAGAATAACTAAATCCTGTGCTAGAGAAATGGCCTCGAGAATGACTCTGTAAATACCTTGAACTGTGCATTAGCCCTTCTTTATCTGGAGGACACTCAGAAAGGAACACTGAGTTCCCAACACCATTTCTTCTGTAAAATTGAGAGCACAGGGTCCTTCCCTGAGAAAAAACCAGGGATGAATTTGAAGAGGGCCGCTCTGTGTTTACAAGTCAGACAATACTAGCTAGAATGTTGACTTGAAGGCAGAGAGGGAGAAATTTACTCTGACATGAAAAATATCAGTAGCACATTTAGCCTTTTGTGTATGTGTGTACGTGTAAGTATATGTGTATGTTGTGTGTGTGTGTGTGTGGTGGGTGCCCATGTACATGTGTGTACACACACATGTTCACACTAACATGATTTCAGGAGATTTTTTTCCTATCATAAAAAAGTCATCTATGCATCTGCTGGAGTATGTGACTCACTTGCAAAAACAGCATTATAAAGAAAGGATCAATGTGCTTCAGAGGCTGTATCATATGGGCTAACAGACTCTCCAATGTGCTTTCACACCCTGGAGCTAGAGATGAACAAAAAAGTTCATCTCACAGTGAAAACATGAATCAGACAATATTTCAGCAATCCATCCTGAATAACAAAATGTCCAAAATGTGTGAGGTTAAAACAATATTTCCTTGCTCATATTTTAAAGGGCTAAGAATTCAGAGAGATTGTGTGGGAAATTACCACTTGAAGTGTCTGCCACCTTGCAGTTATGGACTAAGGACTGTCAAAGCCTCACTGAGTTGTATGTTCTTGGTGGCTCTGTCACCTGGCCCCAGGGTTTGCTGGCAAATTGGCTGTGGGCTCTACTGGAGCAGACAATCACAGCAAGGATATATGGCCTCTCTATGTATCAACGTACTCCTAAGATGATTGTAGCCAAGCTGTTGGGCTTTTAGCTCAGGAATGTGAATGCACATTGGAGAGTCTGTTAGCTTATAAGATGCAGTCTCAGAATCATATTGATCCTCTCTTTATGATTCTGTTTTTTTTTTTGCAAGTGAGTCAGACGCCTCAGTAGATGTATAGATTCCAATTTTGATGGAAAGATTGTCCAAAATTTCTGAACATTACACAAGCAAGTAATTTACTGGAAATTGTAAACTGCTTTCTTTTTTTATTTTATTATTAGTAATTTTTTAAAAAAATATTAATCAAAGGCTTTATAAGTCTGGTAATGCTCAATAACAAGATGCCCATACAATCAGAAGTGTAACCCAATACCCAACCTAGATATAACAACTATCTTTGACTGGCGGAGACACACGAACATCCGCCTCCATGTTCCCCTCCCCTCTCTTGTCTCCTAGCTCCTCCTCTCCTCCTCCTCCTCTCCTTACTCCTCCTCTTTCTCTTCTTACTCCTTCCACCTCAGCTCCTTCTACATATCACCCTTCCTGTTAAGATAAAACTTTTCTCTCAAAATAAAATTAGAGCATAACTATACCAATTTGTATCAGTAAGGTACAAGATAGACCTAATACCCAGTCCATCATTTTGTTGACTAACCAGAACCTCTGTCATCTCTCCTAACTAAAAGACTTAGTTTTGAACCTGGCTTTTTTCTTCACTTTAGAATGAATGTCAGATGAAAACCATCCTCTCAAATCTTTTCTCTCAAAGTAAATAGCCGGGATTGGCTATGAGGCTATAAGTTTTCAAGCCTGTCAGAAATCCAAAATGACTAACTGAAATTATGGGAAGCACAAAGCATAGCTACTAAAACTTAGTCAATTTATAGAGACCGCTGAACACCTGGACAGTCCCTATACTACAGAACATTGGAGCATCCGATCTTCAGCCTTCTGGTCCAGGATCATCTGACAGACCTAGTGATGCAGATTTTTTAAGGTCTGATTACTCTGTCTTGGCATATATAATCAGTCAACTATTCCTCAAGTGTGTCCTTTTCTGGATAGTAATTTGTCTGTAGATGAAAAGAGACAATTCTTGCCTAGTGGCTGTCTTACCACAACTGGAGTAACTCCAAAGATCCTCAATTTCTTCTTAGAATCCAAGACAGGGAGCTGTCAGGAGCAGACAGGTCTGTAATCAAAATGAACCTTAATACTGAAATGTTTGTAATGTCAGTTCTGTGGACTTCTGAAGGTAAACTGTTTTCAAAAGAATGAATGTTATGGTGATTGAGGTATATCTTAAAAAATACCCAGTAATAGAAAAGGAAGATTTTGCAAAATTTTTAAAAACTAATGCTTTAAATCTAAAATATGCATAGTTTCGTTAATCACTGGAGTACAACTATCTAATGACAACCATTTTAGTTATGCATATACATATGCATCTATCTATCTATCTATCTATCTATCTATCTATCTATCATTCATTCTATCTATCATTACATGACAGACAGTTGCTTTAGGAGATGTTGCAGAATGAGCCTAAAGTATCATGGGCATCTTCTCTGTAGTACAAATACTGTCTTAGCTAATGCTCCTGGGAAGAGCTTGACTGCTTGTGATTTGGGCAAAATGACATGCAGCTGTAATCCTCAAATCCAGCCCCCAGGGAGCTGAGGCAGGAGATCGAGCTGCATCCCCCCCACCCCTTGAAAACTTCCATTATATCATAATTATTACACATTATTATTTAAGAAATACTTGTGTTATATTTGTGAAAGCTTTTATTCTGTTCCCTTGGGACAAGTTATTAAAAAATAAAACGTTATCCACCAAGGAAAGATTCATTAAATGTTTGGAAATGAAAACACAACAGGGAAAATTCTATACCACCTTTAATGTTCTCAAATGTGGACATCTGATTTTGTAAATTTTACTGGCGAAAGAAACATTTTTAAAAGGAAATAGAGAATGTTAATATCTCCCTCTGAGGGAGATATTGACTAATGTCAGTATTTTTTTTTAAATTATATGACCATTGACATAAAAACATTTCAATTTGACATAAGCACATGGTTATGTTGTACAAAATATAAAATGAAGATTGTGAATTGTTTGAAGATTTTGAATGTCATGAATTTGTCTAGATATGCGAAGCTCTGGAGCAGGCAGGGTGACACCTCAGGGGTACTCAGCTGCAGTGGGCATGTAGTGAGACATGTATTCACTTGACTAGTACAGATATTTCAGGGTTTCTCTAAAATTTGTTGAGGACGTATAGATACTGAAAACAACAACACCAAAAAAAAAAAAAAAAAGATTTACTCACTAAGCTTGGTTAGTGAAACCTTGGGTTGTTGTACATTCCTGGTATAGGGAGTTATGCAGCTTCAGACAGAGATCCAAGCTGCTGATAGACTTTTTGTCCCAGGAATCGTTAGAGGACAAGACGGACCTCACTCCAGTTACTCTCATGTTTTGTACATCCTAGAAGCCTCGATGCAGACCTAATTATTGTCCTCATTTTCTACTAGACGTTGGAGTGCTATTTGGATTCTCTTGATAACTGGTCTACACTTACCTTTAGTGAGTGGTTCTCAACCTTCCTAATGCTGCTGCCCCTTAATAAACTTTTGTCATGTTGTGGTGAACTCCAACCATAAAATTTTTTTTGTTGTTATTTTATAACTGTAATTTGTCACTGTTATTAATTGTAATGTATATATCTCATAGGTAGGA
The DNA here is from genome assembly GCF_004785775.1 of Grammomys surdaster. NCBI lineage: Eukaryota > Metazoa > Chordata > Mammalia > Rodentia > Muridae > Grammomys > Grammomys surdaster. Next base: position 13,829,945 of record NW_021604587.1, read on the forward strand.
TATTGCACATGGAACACCTGTGAAAGAGTTGTTTGACTCCTCAAGGGGTTGACACCCATATGTTGAGAACCATGGCCTTAGCTATTTCTGCTATGGTGACTGGGTTTTAGCCTTTCTTTCTATTTCATGGTAATGTACAGTTTCTCTAATCCAGCCTGATCCATCCTGCTGGGTCTTTCAAAGGTGCCTATCCTCTCTCCATGCTCACTGCAGTTCCATTCTGAAATGTTAGTAAGGGCTGTGACTTCCAATAGCTTATTTTTCTCATGGCAGAAGTAGGTCATAAAAGAAAGTTATTGACCTCATGGTGACTGGGTAGCAAGAGGACTGAAAGGCTGTGTTCCAAATCCCTTCTAGGGTTCAACTTCCTGCCACTAGGCCTTACTGCCTTAAAGGTCCAGCACCTCAAGTAACACCACAAGGGGATGACCAGTTTTTAGCACATGGTCCACACTATAATAGCAATGAAGTACTTGTCTGAACTAATCAGGTTTCACTTTTTCCTGTTTCCTTGACAAGTTTCTGTTTCCACTGTGCTCTCCACTGACTCCAAGTGTCATCTCTGTTCAAGTTAATTAATGCGTTCTGGAAGCCATTGCAGAATATTGTACAGAATTCCTGGCCATTGCTTTCCTGATGTACGAGTAATTAAAGGTCTTCTTAAAAGGTTGTCACGCATAGCTTGGACAGATCACAGCAGACCAGAAGGTTCCACAAGGGGAGGTTTATTAAGAGGGAGAGAGAGTGAGAGAGGAAGATGAGTAGAGGCTGGCCATGACCACGTGAAGAGAGGGGGAAGGGAAGGGGGAGGGGGAGAGAGGACAACGAACCTGCAGGTGCCGGGTCAAGGGACCAAGAGAGAGGAGGGGTCAAACAGCCCCTTTTATAGTGGGTGTGGGACCAAGGGGGGAAGAGAGGAGTAAGAGAGGATGGGGCAAGCAGCCCCTTTTATAGTGGGCAGGCCTACCTGGCTGTTGCCAGGTAACTGTGGGGAGGAGCATACCTGGCTGTTGCCAAGTGTCTGTGGAGGTGGAGTTTAGACAGAATACTAACACTTCTTATGCTTCCCAAGTGGAGGCAATATATTAAAGAAAGTTTTCAACTGAAGACCATAATCAACTATCTGATGAATAGCCTTTAAGTTGTCTTATTTTGCATGCATACATGTACATATTTGTGTGTAGGTGGCCATATACTCTTGCATATAGAGACCAGATGAAGATACTGGGTGTCCTCTTTGGCATATATTCTTTAGATAGAATCTTTCCTTAACTCTGAGGGTTTTTTTTTTTTTCAGGAATTCTTGCAGCTAACAAGCCCCAGAGATCACACCCTCCTTCCTATCTCAGCACCACAGTGCTTGTGTTACAGGTGTGTGTGTGTGTGTGTGTGTGTGTGTGTGTAGGGGGCTCATTTAGCTTTTTAAATGGGCACTGAAAATCTGAACCCAGGACCTCATGTTTGTCAAACAAGCTTTTACCCTCTTAGACACCTCTCAAGTACTGTGCTGCGGGAAGTATTAAAAAAATGAACAGCAGTTCCCGATCTACTGCTGGCACTGGCGGGCCACATGGCACCAGAGCCCCCAAACCTCTCCACTCAACTCCTTAAGTTTCCTCTGGTGGGTCACTACCATGCCAGCCTGGTGCTTGGCAATACCCTCACAGCCTTTGTAGTACACATCAGGAAAACATACACTTTGCCGCTGTACCTTTCCCTCTTGAACTCAGTCGAGTCGCTGCAAGAAGAAAAATGCCACACAAACTTAGTTCAGAAACAATGGTAACGCAATCTCTGCAACAACTAGAATGTTAATTTTGTAAGCCGTATTAAATCTAAATCCTCCAGTAGCGAATCCTGGTGGATTCGCCATAAACCAGGAGACACGAGTAGCTACACCTTACCCTATTGCTGTCCTGTCCAAAAAGGACCCTCTCTCCCTCCTGCTTCCTCTCTTCTCCAATCCAACCCGGTAGTCCTGCCTACTTGCCCAGTGATTCCTTTATTCATTAGGGGATGGTTCACAAGAAATCACCTGGGTACAACTGATTCCTTGTTTGCAGCCCCTCCCAGGAGAGCGGAATTAGCATCAAAATACAAGTACCACTAGGACTATCCACAACATTTCCCCCTTCCTGTTCACTTAAAAGACTTTTATCTCAGAAATAAATTGAGCACAACTATTACCATTTTGTAATTTTTGAAGTACAAGATAGATCTAACACCCACTCCAACATTTCTGTCAATAAAATAGAACACTATCCTCTATCCTAATTTAAAAGACTATAATTCTGCACCTGACTTAGGTTCTGGCATTAGATTGTATGCCATCTGAAAACCATCTTCTTAAATCTGTTCTCTCAAAGTAAATAGCATGGGTTGGCTATGAGACTATAAGTAGTATTTCAACCCCGTCAGAAATCTGAGAATGACCGATATATCTGAAGATATAGGAAGCCAAACATAGCTTTCAGAATTGAGTTAAATTGCAGAGATAGCTGCCTACCTATACAGCCCCAGTAAGTCAGGAAGTTGGAGCATCAGTCTTCAGCCTTCTGGCCCAGGATCATCTGACAGACCTTTGAAAGACTGGAGTTATTAAGAAGGAGCTCATTCTATCTCAGCAGAATTAAGCTGTCTTAACCTGTAATTCGTATCCTTTTTCTGGACAGTAATTTGTCTGTAGATGGACTGAAGCAATTCTTGCCTAGTGGCTATCTCACCACAACTGGAGCAACACCATTGATGCTCAATTTCTGTTTTGAATCCAAGAAAGGGATGCTGTCAGGAGTAGATTTGTCTCTACAAGTGAATAAATGACATTAAATGTCACATTCTGTGGATTTCTGACGTTTCTGAAAACCAACTATCTAAGTAAAGTAAACTGGACTGTTGTCTGTTAAACTAATTAAAATATCTGAAAACACCCTAACAATAAACTCAGAGCCATGAATTTGTTATTTGGTCCTTAACTCACAGGCTTAAACATCTCAGATCAGTTTATAATAACAGTTATAGAAGGTCTGGGTCTAAACCCTGTACTTTTAAAATTTTTGTATCAATAGAAGAAATTTATACCAATGAAACACTTGATTTTCCATCAAAATAAATTCTGTACCATTTAAGAAATTATGACTTCAACTTAGCAACAATTATAAAGATTTTTACCAAATGAGAAAATGGCTATACCATCAATTCTAGCTATTTCCCCCCTGTTCCAATAATGACCATTTCTACATTTTCTAGAAAGACAACCTATAATAATCCTCTCCAGCCCCAAAGCCCAGGAAGCTGGGGTGGTGACTCTTCATAACTTATTCAAGCTGAATAAGGGAGCTGAGATATTTTGAAGGGACAGGGGAAGGGTAGGGAAAATAGGGGAGTTGGTTGGCCTAAAGGAGGCCACGCCAACAATTGATTTAGTCTCTGATGTCTGTGTCTTGATTGGATCCAGCTGAAAGTTCAAGACATAGGGAGTTCAAGCAGGTCAGTTCTTATATTTTAATTTAATTTAATTTTAGATACTACTTCTATTCATTAGACTCATTTACAGTTTGATTAAAAACCAAAGATAATAGCTGAGTAGTATTCCATTGTGTAAATAAACCACATTTTCTTTATCCATTCTTCAGTTGAGGGACATCTGGGTTATTTCCAATACTATTCAGCTATTAAAAAGTAAGGGCATCATGAGTTTTGCAGGCAAATGTATGGAATTAGAAGATATCATCTTGAATGAGGTAATCCAGACCCAAAAGGAATATGCATGTTATGTACTCACTTATAAGTGGATATTAGCCATAAAGTGCAGGATAACCACACTATAATCCACAGGCCCAAAGAAGCCGAATAACAAGGGCAGCCCAAGGGAGGATGCTTGAGTCTTACTCAGAAGGGGGAGTAAAATGGACATCAGAAGTAGATGGAACGAGGGATTGGGAAGGAGAGGGGATGGGAAAGGAATGAGGTGGAGTGATCAGGTATAGGAAGAATTGGGGAAAGAGAGAGGTTATCAGCAGTGAGCGAAGGGGCTGGGCATCTATAGGACCCGTCAGAGACCTGGGACAAAAGGGAAGTCCCTAGGGAGTCTATGAGATGTCTCTAGCTGAGACTCCTAAGAGTGGGGGATATGGATCCTGAAGTGGCCACCTCCAGTTGCCAGGGAGGACTCCCAGTGGAGGGATAAGAACACCAGCCCACCCACAAAAATCTTTGATCTAAAATGTGTCTTGCCTACAAGACGTGCAGGGACAAAAATGGAGCAGAGACTCATCAACCAATTACTGGCCAAATTCAGACCCATCTCATGGGCAAGCACCAATCCCTGAGACTATTAATGGTATTCTGTTATGATTGCAGACAGGATCCTAGCGTAACTGTTCTCTGAGAGGCTCCACCAAGCAGCCAATGGAAACAGATGCAGAGACTCACAGATGAACATTAAATGGAGTTTTGGGGAACCTTGTATAAGAGTTAGGGGAGGGAGGAAGATTGAGGGACCAGAAGGGGATAAGGACTCAACAAGAAGACCAAAGGAGTTAATTACCTTGGCCCCTTGGGGGCTCCCAGAGTCTGAAGCTGGTGGGTCAAAAAGCTAACATGGACTGCACCTAGCCCTCCTGCACACATATAGTGGATGTGAAGCTTAGTCTTCATGTGAATTCCCCAACAATTGGAGCAGGGACTGTCCCTGACCCTGTTGCTTTCCTTGGGTCCTATTCCCCTAACTGGATTGCTTTGTCTGACTTTTGTGGGAGAGGATGTACCTAGTCCTGTAGTGATTTGATGTGCCAGGGTTGGGTGATATCCTGGGGGACCTTCCCTTTTTAGTGGAGAAGGGTAATTGAAGCAAGAAGGGGCCTGGGAGGAGGGGAGAATGTAAAGAGAATAAATTAATTAATTAATGGGGAAAAACCAAAAATAAGAATTTTTTGTCATAAAAATGTATGCTGTCAAGACATTCTCCTGGTGTCTAAAGTGCTGTGAAAAGTCATGAAAATGAACATGGAAGCCAGCAAGGGCCCCAGGGGTGGGCATTTATAAAGGGAAATATAATAAGTAAAATGTTGACTCTTGGGCTTTCTAAGGAGACTTTTTTCTCATCCTTTATTCTTTTCCACTTTGAATAACAAAACCAAATTTATTTCTTAGCAGGCCTTGCAAGGCACACAGGGCTCTTCCTTCACTGACAGCCTTCCCAGGGGAAGATTTACAAGTCTTCCTTCCCTTTCATAGGAGCAAAGCACAGTTTGGGGTAACCCAGTTATGTCAGATACGTCAAGGCATCCAGGTGTAGCTCAGGCCAGAGTTTGCCAATGTTTGCAAAGTCCAAACAGATTGTTGTTATTGTTTTTGGAATCTGAAAGATGGTCAAGAGTCATTGTGCCAAGTGTTTTCCTGAGAAGTCAGAAAAGTTTCTAACTGTCCAGTTATGAAGAAGGAAAGTCAGGCAGCCTGTTTTCAAGGCTTCCTGCAGTCTTGCTTCTACATCAGTGACATCAGTGTCATTTTTGTTGCATGACTCCCATCTCTTTTTCTGGCATTTATGGTCTCTCTAAGAGCATGGCCAGAAGAGTGTCAAAAGGAGGATGGAGTGCAGATTCTCATGACATCATTATTGTTTGATGAGTTTGGGTGTTTTTGTGGACTCTAGACTTTCTATGTGAAACATGCTTGAGTCCTTCAAGTAGAGCACTTGCTAACTCATTGGCTCTGAGTAGTATGCTATGGATCCAGAACCTGAGCTGTGAGGCTGCTCAAGGCTAGTGTCACTAAAAGATGACAACAATCTTTAGCTCTTTAGCCTGGTCTTACCAGACAGATGAACTGCAGAAGTGGGAGTACAATCTTTAGAATTTTCAAGTGATGTGACACAGCAATTGCAAAAAACCATGTCAATAATTTTTGTTATTTTTAAATTTTCATATATGCACTGTATTTATGCCATTACCGGCTCCCACAAGTGTCTATGTTCATTCTTTCTCTCTTTCAGAATGATGGTTTCTTTTTCTTTATTATTTAGTCTCTGTTTCTCTCTGTCTCTCTCTGTCTTTGTCTCTCTGTCTCTCTCTGTCTCTGTCTCTCTCTGTCTCTCTGTCTCTCTGTCTCTCTGTCTCTCTCTCTCTCTCTCTCTCACACACACACACACACACACACACACACACACACACACACAAATTCATAAATACAACCTGATGAGCTTATTTAGTGTTGCTCTTACGTGTATGTATTTTGAGATGATATTTGGCATTGGTTCACTGATTAGGAAGGTCATCCCTGGGAGAGATTGATGCTCCCTCTGTAAGTAGCCCTTAATTATCCATAGATCTTCATCTAGGAGTAGAGCCTTGTAAAAAAATTCCATAGAAATTGGCAAGTCAGTTGGATTAGGTGTTGCTTTGGCAGCCATATTGTTGAGATTTCATGATTGGATCTTTCCTCTTTTATATGTAAGACACAATCTAGCAGTATTCATACTGATCCTCTGGCTCTTAAAATATTTCTGCCCCATCTTTAACAATATTCTCTGAGCCTTGGATATAAGGATTGTTTTGTAGAAGAATCAGTTAGGTCTGGTCACTCTGTGGTCAGCTGGTCTCTGTTTTTTTGACTAGTTTACTTTTAAATAATGGTTTCGATTAGTTGCAAAACGACAACAATAACAACAACAAAAACAACAACAACAACAACAACAACCTCATCTTCTTTAACGAGGGACAATAGTTGGCCATCTTAGACTAGACCTGAGCACAGAATATTTCTCCCAAGGTGAGGCTCTGAAGGTTTGATTTATCATTGTGGGCTTAAGTCAATTTTAAGTCAATTGAGAAGACAGGAGTGATGTAGAGGATGTGCAACCAGGACTGAGCCTAGGGGTTGGATCGTAAGGGTAGGGAAGATCAGACTTCACTGTTTATGTGTTACTTCCTTCTAAAGATTTAGCAAATACTTTGTGAGCTAGGAACTATTGTTAAATATTTATATTCTTCTATCATTCAAAACTTAATAAACACTTCTTAGGTAAACATCTTGTGTATTAAGCTATATAGAGGTACACTGTTTTTAGATTAAAAATAGATTTCTTCAAATAGTCTTCCCTCCCTCTACCCAGCAACATTAGACATGTCATTAGTTTGTTTACTAAGTAATTCAGCCTTCTAAAATCTGCACATCTTGTAGAAGAGCATCTCCCATGATACTTTTAAAGGCCATATGACTAGTTTTAACCTTCCAGCGTTTATCCTTAAAGATAGTGACAATATCCTATATAAAGACTGCTTCCAGAATGAGAAGGGAGGCAGAGCTATACAGAGTAATACCAGCTCACAAAGCTATGCTGAAAAACACATGTGTTCTGGTTTAAGCCATTGTGATGTTATAGTTACTTGCTGCCACAGCCTAGCCTCTGCTAGCCTGGATGATTTCCTCTGTTATATTCTGCATTCTGTTGGTTTCCTTAGGTAACTACTTGGCCGCTTCACTTCTTTCATGAATAAACGTTTGCTTGGTTCTCCCTCCTTCTCTCTCATTCTTTTTCCCTTTTTGCTTCTTTCCTCACATTGCCCTCCCTGATGCAATGTCCTGTGTAGTCTGTGCTGGCCTGATCCTACTGCATCAGCCTCCCCAGCCCTGACTTTGAGCACACACTTTGAACTTTATGGCTCACTGAAACCTAGGGAAATGAGTCACAATTATGTGTCTTCTTGGCTTACCCTTATTAGAGGCATTTCTACGTGCTTTTGAATAACTTTTGGTGCTTGTTACAACTTCAGCTTTGCATTGATGACTTAAGTGCTACAGCTTCTGCATCAAAAAATCCAGACTATCTTGCAGATGATCACAATTGTTGAATGCATGGTATTTTACCAGATATTTCATAGATGATAGTCAGTAAATTATTTCTTTAGTGAATGAATAAACGAGGCAGAATGTTTTTTTATCACTTTCCTGCTAAGATGATCTCCTGTGAGCTCTCTGGATACATAGCACAAAACTGACCATCCTTTTCTCTTTTGTCAATAATCTGTCCACATTAGAGTCAAAGTGATCTTGGTCCATACTTTATTTTCTTTTAAAAGCATAAATTGTGTGTCTTACTGAATTGATCATTTCAATATCAATAAGGCTATGTGTATTTTCTTCTGTCACAGTTGGAAGATGATGAATGTTGTCAAATGGGTATATGCAGGCTTGTTCTGTTTCCTTCTTTACCTCTGTTTGTCTCCATCCTTCTCCATGACATTGTCAGGCTGGTAAGATCACCAAACTTGAGAATATTAAAGCAACTCATCAGACAGCAATAAGGCACTGTTCTGATTGCCACTCTAATAACTTTCCTCTTAATGAAACAACTGGCATTGGCATAGGACACATCAAGTTCTTGGCACAAAGGAGATTAATTTGCTCCAGAGGGACAAAGGACTGGGAATAAGAGAAAAAGACAGCACATAGAGGACGAGGGAGAAGGAAAAAGGAACAAGGGAGAGGGAGAAGGGATATTTGCCCAGGAGGGGTAAAGGACTGTCTCTGGATAGAGAGGAGACAGACATGTCCCACAGGCAAATGGCAGTTTAAAAATGGAAAAGGAAAGCCCTGTGTTCGTTTTGATTGGCATGTTAATTAGGTGAGCCAAAAGGGGCCTTTGACTGCTGGATTTCAGTACTTTGATACTTGGACTTGGTGATCATCATCAGGAAGAGGAAATGGCCAAATAAGAGAATACATCTTAGTGACTAGTTTTAGAAATGTAGCCAAGCAGAGGGAATGGGGGAAGGGAAAGGCCAGTCAGGGCCATGTTCGCTATGCTCTACCCTACTAGAGCCCTTCACTTATAGAAAAATTTAAAGGGTATTTGGGGATGTTTGGGCATTAGATAGTTTAGGTTACCAAACCACAAAGTCACTAATCCATCGTAACCTTGGCCCAAACATCTTCTGTGGATTGACTTACTAACTGAATGCACTTTTGTGAGCACAAACCAAAGCCATACACAGAGACTGTAGCCTGAGATTTTCTGGGATAAGATGTTTCAAGAAATGATTTTAATTGCATTGTTTTTCATCCTCTGATCCAGACAATTCAGTGTAAAGAAGCACTTAGAACATACAGTGAGTTTATCCGTGTGTCAGGGTTCCCACTCCAGTCTGGTTGCATCCCTCTTTATAAAGGTTCTTTATAAAATTCACCAAGACCATCTTTATACTAAAGTTTTACATTTTCATTCATATTTGAATTGTAACAACTAAACTTTTGGTGCATTTTGTTTTATTTTATTTGGTCACAAATGTGTGCACCTTTGTCTCCACTTTGAGCTGGACAATTTACTTGGAAACCTCAGTACAGCCTTCTCCAGATTCTGATACTAAAAAAAGTTTCTCTCTAATGTTGTGTTTTCTTTAATTAGCTATCCTCTCCTGGTTAAGTAAACTGTATTTCCAGATGTACACAGTACAGTCTGTTATAAATGAAAAGAAAAGTGTCAATAAACATCTCATATATTCTGTGCATTGTATTGGAAACATGCACTGGGGACAGTGCAGGTATCTAGCTGATTCATTTTGCTGTCTTGCTGTGAGTGAGTTCAGCATCTTCTCACCACCCTAATACTCTTAGCTTCAGGTCAGACTGGCCCACAATATATTACTGTTTTACATACCACACACGTGTGCCACAGATGGTCATTTTTTAATTTCATAACTCAACTGCAATAAATTCTGCACATTAATATTTGCCTGAGATTAAGTGTGAGGAGACTATCACAGAAAACCCATCAGTCAAGTTCATCTCTGACCAGACAGAAGTGTTCTGTGGCTACAAGTCAAACCTTTGTTATGCCTTCTCCTGAGATGCATGACCCTTTCTCTCTGTGGGAAAGATGTAAATCTAGTTCACTGGCTCACATTAGCTCACAAGCTGTGCAGAACAACTCAGAACCTACCCCCTTCCTTTCCTTTTTTCTTTCACCTAGCATGTTATTCAGGCTGGTCTCACACTTACAATCCTAATGTCTCAGTCTCCAGAGTGTTATACAATCATTTCTGGCTTCTAGATGCTAGATCATTTACTAGCTTATAAACCATATTACACTGTGATTTCATTGTAGAAGCAATATTTCTGACATATGACAGCAACTTAGTAAATATTTTTTAGATGAATCTATAAACGAACGAATGAATGAATAATATCAGACTTGGTTTTCTAAATATCAATATAAATTACATTTTAGAAAGTATAAGCATATAAACAGAAGCATATACAAGAGTTTTATATCATTAAATATTACAGAAGAGTCACTAAGAGCTATATAAGCATATCGTCACATTTTTTTTGGAGATGACACTAATAAAAATATGACCAGAAAGATCTCTGGCAAGAATGTGGAAGAGTTCGAGTCTTTAGGCACAATGTAAGTTTTTCTTATTTGTTTGTTTTAAATTCTAAAATTAATTATTTACTTTATATCTCAATCACAGTTTCTTCTCCCTCCTCTTCTCTCAGACCCTTCCTCTCTCCTTCCCTCACCCCATCCACTCCTCCCTTTCTCCTCAAAAAAGGAGAGATCTTCCATGGATATCAAGCCACCTTGGCATAATCGAATTGCACTAGGACTAAAGCATCTTCTCCTAGTGTGGCTAGGCAAGGCAGCCTAGTTAAGGGGAAAGGACCCCTGCTCCTGTTGTTAGGAATCCAACATAAAGACTGAACTGCACAACGTTTTATATGTGCAGTGGGCCTAGGTCTGCTTCACATATGCTCTCTGGCGGTTCAGACTCTGTGGACCCCCATGGGTCCAAGTTAGTTGATTTTGTACATTTTCTTATGAAGCTTTTGACCCCTTTGGTTCCTTCAATCCTTCCTCCCCTTCTTCCATATGATTCCCCAAGCTCTACCTAATGTTTGGCTCAGGGACTCTGCATCTCTTTCCATCAATTGCTGGGTGAAATGATGTTTAGGCTAGGCATCTGTCATATGTTTAATATCTATTAAAATATCATAAGAAGTGGTAGGGGTGGGCTATATTTCATGGCACAGGCACAGTTTAAGTTTTATATGCCCATTTTAAGCATTTAAAGATGTTTTAGTAAATTATGGAGAATATGCTTAACTTTATCTCCTATTCTCATCACAGTACATGTGGTACTTGACATCATCCATAAAATACCATAAGCTTGGGCAGAGTCTAGCGTTTCCATAAAATGTGTGATCATTATTTACCAGTTTCAACTGGGAACTAGTTAACGTTGCCAAATTGTAGCTACTTCCCAAACCTGCAGAGTCTAAATTTGCAATTGAGCATGATCCAAAAACCCGCTTTGGGGCTTGTCTTCTCCCTTCTCTTCTCTTCTCTTCTCTTCTCTTCTCTTCTCTTCTCTTCTCTTCTCTTCTCTTCTCTTCTCTTCTCTTCTC
>NW_021604587.1:13846350-13935161 GCF_004785775.1 Grammomys surdaster
GTCTTGTGGTTAAAGGTGTAAGCCACCATTCTGGGCTGCAAATGTGTTTTATATGCAAACATCTCAAGTGTATTTATTTAATCTAGACTATTTAGGAATTAGAGGCCTTGTATATAACTTCCCATTTGGACATCCAAGTAACATCTCACACACATGATATTCAAAATAATTCTTGGTGTTTCCTTCATTTCCCAGCAATCCTCTTGTGTGTCACCTCCCATTAATGGCACTCCTTATGTGATGAAGGCGTAGAGTGTTTGATGTTTTTATGAAGGGAAAGTCCACAGATGCATCTGTGCTAGCATGTGAAAACCTGCCTTCTCCAAGTTTGTTACATTCTCTCATGATCTCAGTTGACTACTGAACTGACAATCTCACCTCCATGACAGAAGGGTTTAGGAAGGAAAAAGGAAGACCTTGAATGCACTTGAAAAGGGAAACATCTAAGAAGAACCCAAACTTTCCCTAATTAATTGGTTATAGTTTGATGACATATCTGTGCAAATATTGCACAAAGAAAGATTGAAAATTAAAAAGAAAGTATCTAAATATCTTCATCTAGAAAATAAATTTAGGATTTCCTTGTTAAGAAGCAAGGAGGGAAAGAGGCAGGACATTCTAACACCATGTGAAAAAAATCATCCTGTAACATATCATACATGTTTCATTTCACCTCTCATCCTAATCATCAACAAACTTCATTTGCCAATACCAATGGGCACTGAACTCCAAGAAGCCAGATTAGTTTATCTGCTCATTGTTAAACTCTTAGGAAAATGTGAAGTATTTTGCACAGTCAAAAAACACTAAATACCTATTTAGTGGGTGAATGAAATAATGAACTGAGGAGATTTGTATAATAATTTTGGGCCTCATATTATAAAATGAAGGCTGATATATTGAAATTAGGTAATATAACTTCTTTAAAAATTAAAAATGATTATATGCAGAATTGTTCAACAACTTATGAGCAGATATCTTCTGAATACATAATCTTATCCATCCATCCATCCATCCATCCATCCATCCATCCATCCATCTATCCATTCATTCATCCATTCATCCACCCATCCATCTGTGAATGGTTTGTTGAGAAGCATACACGCACACGCACACACACACACAGACAACACCACTTTCTGTCTGTCAAAATTTACAAGTTATTCAGTCCTGCATACTTCAGTTTTATTAGTTCTCAAAGTAGTTTTGATCTCCCAAGACTCTTTCAGATAGTCTAACAGTGTTTACATTGATAGTTTTGTTTTGTAGACCTTCATATCTTATCATGAATGCATCTGTGATAAAGAATTTGTCTTTCTCATGTCTCACAGAATTAGAGTCATGAAAAGTAGCTGCTTTCTCTGTATTATTTACTGTCATTCTAGAGACATTCTATGTGTTTGATAGGGTAAAGCCTTAAACAAATCTGATTCAGTCTCCACTCTCATAGGGGTCATGGTTAGTGGGCCATCAGGAAGTAAGATAACATAGATCCAAAAATGCTCAACTGGAATAGGCATTGAGAGGAATAGTTAAGGAATATAAGTCACAAAAACAGAGGAAAAATTTAGGTGTGTGAGTGACCCAATAAAGTGATCCTTAGCCAAAGACCAAGAAAAGGAACAAGAAACCAGCCAAGTAAACAGTTCTACACAGGCATGTTATAACCTCAAGGTAGATTAAAACAGGGAAGGTCATGGGCTGAAGCTCATAAGAACATTTGACATCACTTACTACAGTTTTCCCTGCTCACATGCCATGCTTGATCCTATCCATCGGCATACATGCCTCAATATTCCCATAAGTGGGATTCAAATTCATCAGTAGTTGTGTGATAAATGTGAAACACAATGGGGCAGTGTCTTGGCTAGCTCAGACTACTATAATAAGGGACCACAGAGTGAATGGGTTATAAATAACAGAAATTAATTTCTCAGTGTTTTGTAGTACTTCATTACCTGAGGACTGGTACATGCATGGTCGAGTTCTGCTTAGGATTTTCCATCAGATTGCAGATAGGCTGCTTCTGATTGCATTGTTTCATTGTAGAAAAGGGCTGAGGACACTCTTTGATGCCTTTCCTGAAGAGGCATCAATCCTATTCCCAGGGATGAACCCTTATGACCTATCCACTTCTCAAATGTCTTACCTTATGACCCCATTGGGGACACTGATGGAGATGGGCACCAATATCTGTTTATTACATGATTTCTCCCAAGTAAACTGTATAGCTGTCGATATAACTTAATGTACCATAATTTTATTGTGGTTGAGCTAATATCTAACTGGATTCTCAGTCTTTAGAAAATGATTGGGTATTTGAACAGTTGCATACTTATAAGTTTTTAGTCTACATAAATTATATCTCTATTAATATCAAAGATTTTATGTTATTGTTCACATCACATGAGATATAGTATATTCTGCTTTCGTGTAACAGACATCACTATATATGGGAGACTGGAGGCGTATCTAGCTCAGTTACTTATCTTTTCCTAGAGAATTGCATGCATGGGGAAGAGCAAGAAGTTAATGATATCCTGTCCGTATGAAGGACACTTCAGCTGTCCATTATGCCAACCATCAATTATCTTCATATCAAATATTTCATAACTATTTTGATGCCAAAACCACTCTAAATTGGTTATTGTAGATAAATGTTTGTGTGTTCCTCAAGCAATAGCGAGAAGAGAAATAATAGTACAATGTAAACATTTTAAACATTCAAGGGTTTAAATATCGAACTACTTTCAGGGAATATACATCATGTCTTGAGGATTCTCTCCAAATGACTTACAGATATGTCCACTGCTCCCATGTACCCTGGGAAAATAGTCAGGCATGAGTTTATGTTCAGTCTGGACAATGCTAGGCACTTGTCACAACTTTGGCCTAAATGGGATTTTTGAGAGGTACATGCAGGAGACATCACTGAAGTTTTCCATGTTCAGGGACCAGTATTTGCTTCATTGAATCAGACACTGGAATGAGTCAGTACTGGTGAGTCTATGCTCTCTACCACAGAGCAAGACCACATCTAATTGGCCAACCACAGACACATCAGGATCAAGCCCATTCTGAGGGTTCTCTGGGGGATATTTCACAAGTTCAGCTATTTATTCGTGTGTCATATGACTCCTGTGTCATATAACTCCTCCCATTACAGAGTTCTTCCTTGTCCCTAATTTCTGAATTTTGATGCTCAACCTACTTTCACTGCTACATTTCTGTAGAGATGAGAAAAAACCCACTTACTGTCTAATCAGAGCCAGTAAACCCCATACCCTTCCAGTGTTCAGCTTACAAATTAATTTCATCTTTTAATTTCTCTGATTAAAACATAGTCACGTTGATATTACTTTTTGAGATCATAGTGATAATAGTACCTATTCCAATTGATACTGGGAAAAGATTTTTTCCCTTTTATTGAAAATAGAGTCTTTTCTTACATAATATATCCTATATAATGGTTTCTCCCTTCTACTTCTCCAGTAGAGGATATATAAAAAAAAATCTCATAAGAAAGTGGGCTCTTTTACCAGCTAATGTTCTTCCTTCCTCACCTAAATGAACTTCCCTTCATGTAATTGAAACAAAACTTAGGTTTCCAAAATACACATTTGAGAATATAAGACCTCATAAAAGTATGGTGTTTTGGAAGAATATGGTTATTGTTAAGAGCAAGGAAAATTGTTATTATTTAAAGTCTCAAAAATGAGAATAAAACCATGGTGGACTTCTCATTACTTCTGAGCAAGCTGGTTCTACACTACCTGTGATTCTTTCAGCAGAGGCTGAACACAGTGGGGCTTTCGATCACTCCTGCTTGAGTCAGGGTTTCTGGTGATGTAAACAACCAATCATTGCAAACTTGTTGGTTCTATAACAAGAGTAATAAATTCTACTGGCTTTGACTTGTGCTCCATGGGTACATGCTACAGCTGTGGCCAAAGAACACTTCTCACCTTCTTAAACACACTCTTTCTCCATGAATAATAATGAAAACCAGAGAAAAATGGAACTTCCCTTTGAGAGGAAGTCAGGGGATGGAAGGGACTGTAGGGAGGAAAGGTAAGGAGGAAGTACTGCAGCCATAGTTTAGGTAAAATATGTTTTAAAAAAGAAAAATGACAGAAAAAGGCAACAGAGAGGTATTACTGACTTGGTACTTATAGTACATAGAACATATTGTTAAGATTCTTACAGAGATTACATAGTTTAATTCTTCAGCAACAAGTCAAGTGTTGCTTGACTCACAGGGCTTCTCCTTTGAGCTTTATAGGCAAGACCATATAGACTTACAACCTTAGTGGATTACCTAGGGATTCATAGCTAAAAATCTCACAAAACCAAAGTTTAATTTAATTTTACTAATATGTTTGTAGCAGAAACATAAGCGTTCTTTGGAAAGTCAGCTGGATGATGCTTTGCTGGGGGAAACATGTGAAGGAGTGTTTTCCTGAAGTGGATACAGGTGAAAGACTAAGGGAGACTCATGAAGGAATGTTTCACTGACGCAGACACAGGAGAAAGGATGTTCTTCTAAAGAAAGCATGTGAAAGGACATGTGATGAAGGATTCTTTGCTACCAATATACATTTGTTGGTTCATCTTACATTGGGTAGTTGCACTGCATTTGTTGGGACACTGTAGAGAGAAACACACCACAAATCTTCTGGTGGTTTTTCTTGCCACTTGCTTAGAATCAGGCTGATTGGCAGAGTGATTTCAGCTGAGACAGATGCGCATGCTGAGGCAAGACAGTTGGAGTACACATGATGTTTGGAGGGTATAAATAGGACTCGATGGACAGTGATGGAGGCTGAGCTAGGCTTGCTTACAGGACTAGCTGTGCAACGCTCGTGGGTCTGGAGTCTTTGCTGATCTTTGCTTCTCTGAGAGAGGCACAGTCGAGAATATCTCCCGGCATCCCTCATGGTCCCTCTTGCTGACGAGCCTAGACTGAGGCCTGGCTGTCTCTGCTAGGTAGTGCCACCACTGGTGATTCCTGCTTACTATCCCAACTCTACCAAGCTGGACTGCTGGTGTATCCATGAAGTGTTTTCGAGTGGATCAAGCTGCTGCTGCTGGCCTGTGAACTGAACTGCCAATTTCCAGACAATACAGACAGGAGTTACTTCAAAGAACCTTTCTAAACAAGTTCACTTCCCCGTATCCTTTCTTGTCCACTACCTCTGGTGGATGGTAGGCTACAAGGGAGGTTAAAACATTTAAGAACTATCATTAAAAATAAGGTTTCAAAGAATTAAAGGTACATATGTTGCTGGTGGTGGTAGTGGTGGTGGTGTTGGTGGTAGTGGTGGTGGTGTGTGTGTGTGTTTGTATGTGTGTTCGTGAATGTGGGATACTTGCCATGGAGTATGTGTGGAGACAAAAGGACAACCTGGAGAAGATGATTCTTTCCACTGTGGAATCTGGGGATCAAACTCAGGTCTTCAGTATTGGTAGCAAGTACCTTTATGTGCAGAGTCAACTCATTGAGCTACACAGCCTATGTAGTCTCCTAAGCCATGAAGGTAAATGTCTGCTCATTTAACTTCCTGTTTGAGGTAGGTTGGTTATGATAAATGGTCCCAGTGTTTGAAATACATAATCACATCCGGTGCAATGTTACACTATAGCTTTTCAGTTAAGAGATGCGATTCATCTCTCTACTTTCCTGGCTTTGTGATTGGATTTTGGCTAATACAATGGAGCAAAACAGCAGGGTAGCACTTGCAAAACTAGAGAATTAAAACACTCTGGGATATGCTATTACTTCTCTTCATGAGCTTGACAAGTCCATGACAGAGAATCACAACCTAATGGAGAAAATGATTTTTCTCTCCATTAAGTCTATTCCAGCCACAGAAGAGAGACTGACCATGGTCAGTGAATGAAAACTGAAAAACTGGGCTTGCAGTCAGCAAAAATTTAAAATCTCAATTTTAAGGAAGATCAAACCAGAACCTGTTTGAATTTCTCAAATTGTGTTGATTTTGAGAAGCATATTTGTATAAATTTATAGTGTTCTTTGTCTGTTACTTGATTATAAACTTCTAGAAGTAAGTTTTCTAATCAGCACATTTGGATATACTAAGTCTTTAAGTTATTGTGGCTTTACTCTGCTGAGTTGCTGGCGAGCTTGTTAGATACATGTGTTCTGTATAGGCATAGATAAGGCTGGAAGACAGCTTGCTTCTAACTTGAGGATAATATTAAATGTATCAATCATACACGATCTTTTTGGCCATTGCATTCAACACAAAATGCAGTCTAATATTTCTTATCAGTGACCTTTTCTGGGCTCAAAGAGTGTCTTCCTACACTACTAAGATAGAAAAGCACTGGTTTAATTTTGATTCTGAAAAGTAAAACCTAAAGTGGAAATTCTTTGGACAAAAACATATTGAGGGAGAACTTTTAAGAGCAATTGAGTGGGAGAAGCATAATAAGGCATGAGAAGATGCTGAGCAAACATAGTATCTGTCTGGATGCAAGCTATCAAAAGGGCTATGGGAAGCCCAGGATCATGACCTGTTCCACAGAGCTGGTGCCACTTTGATGCAGGTGGCCTCAGTATCCACAAAACCTCCCAGGGATTATGTGCTTGTGTGCACGTGGCCTTCAGATGTTAACAACTCTGTGACGAAGGGGGACACTATGAGTTATTAACTCTCAAAGCATCTGGGGGACTGATCTGGTGGTCCAGTGATGGGAATTTGGCAAGAAATGTTTAGGTTCTTTTTTTTAATTTAATTTTACTTGGAAAGAAATAACATCAGAGCCACATCAAGTTGAAGGAATTGTAAGGTGAAAAAAATGGATTTGTGTATGTTAAGATAAAGGGAAAAGAAAAGTCAATTCAACCACAAGCATACATATATGCTTATATAGCAATGCACATAATTTATGGGTATTATACATTGCTGAGATAAAATGCCTGGCAAAAGCAACTTAGTGACAAAAGACTTTATTTTGGTTCACTGTTCAGGAGGTCATTCAAGTAACAACGATGTGGAAGTCACAGCCTCAGGAGTTTTGGGCAGCTCCTCTCCTTGTATTTGCAGTCAAGCAGAGAGTAACGAATGCTGCTGCTCAGCTAGAGTTCCCCATGTTGTTCAGTTCAAGGCTCCAGCAAACAAAATGGTGCCATTGATCTTTAGAGTGGATCTTCCTATCCACATTAAACTTATTGAGGAAATCTCTGCAGGCATGGACAAAGTCTAACCCAATCTAGATAATACTCATAGACACACCCAGGAGCCTGTCTTTTAGGTAATTCTAGATATGCCAACACAGTACTTAAAAACCATAACTGGTCACCTCTTGCCTCATTAGGCTCAAGGCAATCATATTACAAATAAACTCTCCCATCTAGTTTCACAAAATTTCCTCAGGATCTTTAGCAACTAAGAAAAGTTTTTAACTTACAAAGGCACAGGGAAAGCATTCTCATTCCAAACTGGAAGCTTGGCAAAATAATGAAGAAGCAATGAGCTAAATGAACTATATGAATAATGAACTAAAGCAAGACTTAAACATATTCTTCATATTATCTATTATTTTATAAATGTTTCTTACCTGTGTATATGTGAAATCAACCATCATAAAGAATAAGAAAAATATTGGAGAAATAATGTAGCTTATTTGAATTTTGTTTCCTCAAATGTTATTTAAACATGGTGTACAAGTATTAAGAGAATCTTTCAAATCTTGATTTTTGTGTTTATGAATCAATATTAACTCAATGAGTGAAGATCTCTGATAATACTCATAGAGGTGACAGATACTGTTAAAAACAAGGGAATACTTTCATTTTTAAATGACAAGAGACAAACCAGGAACAACAACAACAAAAACATCCAGAGGACTGGTACTATAAGAAGTTATCTTAGTTTTTACTCAAAATTGTTTACAGCAGGATTTTTCTACTGTGTTTAGAAACAGAATGAGAAGAAAATATTTTCTGGTACCCTAGAAGGGGGAAGCAGACATTTTCTCCGGATACAGATCTATAGAAGAAAGGATCCCAGAAGGTAAGCAAGTGCTAAACAAGCTGTGCTGAGTGTCCAAGTAGCCAAATTCATAGACTCCAAAGACAAATAGAAAGATTTGTGCAGAGTCAACACCAGGAAGTTGTGTCTACTTTGAAACCCAGAGCTTAAATCCATGCACAGGTATAAAGCATCCTTCTATCTGCAAAACACAGACTTACTATAAACTTGAGACGGCAAATCTAACTATTTCTTTGGTATTTCTTGTTTGGATGTCTCACAGGTACATTTAGCTTAGCATAGACAAAACAGAGCACTTCATCACTTCATCTCTCCCTTATGCCTGGCTCTCCTCAGCATTTTCCATCTTTGTAAACAGAGCTATCATGGACTAGCTACCCAAGCCAGTAGCCTGCAAGTCATTCTTGACTCCTCCTTTTCCATCATCTTCCACATCTAATTCATCAGCAAGTCTTGTCAATTCTCCCTCCAAAATATACCTCATATCCATCAATCTTTTCTTGAGAGCTCATTCTTTTGAAGCTGCTCTCATGATTTACCTAGTGATTTGCAGTAGCATGAAGACTTGTTTCTTAAATTTCTACTCTTGCATAAATATTTTTGTCCACATCACAGTGATGGGGAGCTTTAAAAACTAAACAATAATCAAATTAGAACATCATTTTCAGTTAAATTCACTATTCTTAGAATGCCATGGCTTGAATAGGGGTTATCCAAAACCCATTCATCAAAGTCTTGACTCCAGTCCTTGGAGCTACTGGGAAATGATGGAGATTCTAAGAGATCATGCTTAGGACTAACTCTTTTGGGTGCTGTTGCCTTTGAAATAGATGTTGAGACTCTAGACCATTTTACTTCGTATTTTGTCTTCTCAGTACTATGAAGTAAGCACCATAGTCTATCACTTAGTTCTACTGCGATAGATTGCCTCAACTAAGGTCTAAAGAAAAAATGACCATGACCACTGACCTGGAGCCACAAAAGTATGGGCAAAGTAAGTTTTTCTTCTTCATAAGTTGATTATCTCAGTTATTTGTAATAGCCATGGAAATACTATTAACATACAAAATCACAATCTATGGTCTTAGGATCATTTGCATGGATCACATATGTGTACATGATCTAGAGTCCTTCTCCCGTCCCTTCCTTTTAACTGAAGAAAGATTCATTGGTCTAGTACCCTGCCTTTATATTTATAGAATCTTCTTACTTCAGCAGGCTCTAGATTTGTGGTGATAGAAAATATTCTGCTGGTATTGGTACATATTAAAGAGATGGCATTTTTGGAAAGTGTTCAGATCATAAGTGTCTGTTCTCATGGTTCAACTGGGGCTGTTATAAAGGGTAGCTTCTTCTTGCTTACTGTCATCAACTTCCCTTCTAGTCACAGGACCCTGAAAAGGAAGCTCTTGTTGAGTTTCTAGAAGTACTGATGTGCTTCCCAGCCTCCACAACTAGAAACCTGCAAGTTCTTGTTCGGCTTTAATTATCCAGGCTCCTCTATTATGTTGTCGCAACACAAAATGGACTAAAACAGATCACAATTTTATTTTAAATAAAATTTAAAATGTTAGGCTTGGGATATAGCTCAGTTGATAAAGCATTTGCCTGGCATGCATTGGTCACTGGATTTGGTCCCCAGCACTGTATATATTATCATAGCATGAGCATGGAACCCAAGCAATCAGGAGATAGAGTCAGGAAGATTAGGAGTTTATGGTCTCTGTAGAATACATAAGGAGTTTGAGGCCAGCCTGAGCTACACAAAATCCTTTCTAAAAAATAATTTTAAAGTATTAAAATTAAGTGGAAAATTATCTGGTTATAGCTATAGTTTTGATTTCTACCCCTGATATAATAGACAATTATATCTTAGAAGTCATAAACTTTGGCATTATGTTGCAAAATCAGAGTTATAAAATCACAACTATTTCAAGAATTGAAACAAGTTTTATTTTCTCCTTGTTACTTTGATTTATTTTTTTCTGTATTAGGAAAATTAATCCCCTGAACCCTCATCTTCCCCCCTTCTCAAAAAAAAACCCTACAAGATAACCTTGCAACTAAAATTAAAAATAAAATTTGTGTTAAAAATTCACAAATAAGCAAGAAACTAATTAAGAACCTTAATGTACAGAAGCAACATTATGACTTTTAACTGTCCATTGTCACATGGATATCTATGTGAAACTCATTAAAGTTGTTAATGCCATGGCTGTACATGTCATATTTAATAATAAGTTCAATGTTTGAAATGTACATGTACACCAGACATATGACTTTGTTTCACTGCTATGCTTCATTGTTGACTAAATAATTTTCTGTGTCTTATGATTATAATGCAAACAAGCCTGACTCCTAAGACTTTTTACTACAATACAGTTATGAGCCAGTTAAAGACAGGGCTATATTCTAAGAAAATAGAATTGGCAAATTCATTCTTGTGCACATGAAAGTCTATTTTGACATAAACTAAGATGACTATGAGATTACTAGGTGATGTTATCTAATGTATGTAAATTTGTCACTGACTACTTGACCACGTAGTCATCCAGTTAGTGTCCTATTTCTCCGAGGTGCTTATTTAAGCTTGAGGCTGAGTGAATGAATAGAAACTGACTGCAGAATCTATATGAAGCATCATTTGGATTTCTCAGTGCATATTGCTAAATCCTCTTCAATGTTCTTCCAATGTAATTCTTTACTGAACTAGTATTGTCAGTGTTTCTAGTAGTAATGTAGGCTGTGAAAGTACAAGGGAAGTCTTAATTTCATTTTGTAGAATTTCAGACCTTGAGAAGAGTTATTACAGGAGACTTCTGATAAGCTCACAAGGTATGGTAATTTTTCTCATGAAAGCTCTTAATCTCAGGCTAACAAATAGGCGCCTCCTCTAAAATATACAAAAAGCACCCATCTTCTCTTATCCATCTTGTTCCTTGCAGCAGACTAGTATCTCATTGACAAGATGTTGGCTCTGGTAGTATTTTCTGTCTGGTAAGTTACATTCATCAGAGTCAACAGAATTTAAAATTATTTCTAAATGGCTTCTCAGGGAAAACATCTCCTGGCAATTAAAAAACCAATAATTTATAATCATCATATATTGACTAAGTTTGGTCATAATATTTATAAATAACCATAGAAACACATGACTAACTGTATCTACACAGTTGTTTCCAAACCTCGTTCTTGGTCCAAAAGAGTCACATAATACAACATAAATTGCCAGGTGATGGTGACTACTTGTTCAACAAGATAGAGAAATTACACTTAACCATAGTGATGCCTTGATGACCTATGTTGCAAGCCAACTCGCCACATCCTCATAACATCCTCATGACTGGTGATTGATGGAAGCCTCATCCAGCCATTCTGTGATGATGTCAGAAAGGGGAATTGCAGAAGCAGTAGACATATTCAAAGTATAATTGTTTTATATTCTGTCCACCATGACTGGAACTGAAAACATTTATCAGGATGAAAATGAATGCAATATTGTCTTAGATTGTGGATTTAACCAAGATAATGAATGAGTGTTGCCAGGCAGCTGTGGAACCAAGGCCTAAGGGACCAGACCTCAGTGAGGATATTGTTTCTGTCTATTAAGGTCTGACCTATGAAACCACACAGGGAAAGACTTGTATCACATAGCCACAGTGACTTCATGAGGATGGTAACAGTTCATATGACACTAGAATCACATGAACATTAATGGTTTTTCCATGATTAGAAGAAATGTCCAGCCACATGCCAGTTTTGATGCATTGATGAGATCCAATCTGTCCCAGTACACAATTATTCAGGACATTTTAAGCAATGTTTAGGTGTTCTGGCACCTCAGTTGTTAGGATATTACAATGAACACAAAGGAAAGTCCCGTTTCGACTGTAGGATCGTGTCTGCAAGTTGAGTAATTGGCTATAAAGAGAACATCGTAAACTTCACTGTTGATATCAGTCTAAGAGTTAGCTGAAAAGTTCTACATATCAATAAATTGGTGACATGAACACTCTTTGCTAGTTCCTTATTTTTGTTCATTAATACAAGATAATTTTATTTGAGATTTAAATGTTTTTTCTTCTCAGACAAACCCTCTGATTTCAGTTTATTTAATTAAATTTGAGTTTGTAAGGGAAAGGAGTTACAAACTCTCAGGTACTCTGAATCTTTTCTCTTTCTAGTACAATACTTACTTTTTTATGTAACTACAAATGACGATTTTAATTGAATATATACTAGAAAAATATATATATATGAGTATTTATTATATATTATTATTTTTTGTTTCATTTGGTCTTTCTTTTTTATACTTTTTATTGGATATTTTATTTACATTTCAAACATTATCCCTTTTCCTGGTTTACCCCCCCCAAAAAAAATCCCCTATCCCATCTCCCCTCCCCTTGCTTCTATGAGGGTGTTCCCCTACCCATCCACTCCTGCCACCCCACCCTGGCATTCCCCTACACTGGTGCATTGAGCCTTCACAGGACTAAGGGTCCCTCCTCCCATTGATGCCTGACAAGGCCATCCTCTGCTGCATATGCAGCTGGAGCCATGGGTCCCTCCATGTGTACTTAAAAGACATCGACTAAATATTAAAATGAATAGTTAAACATAGAAAATCTTTCCTTTCCCCTAAGGATGACATCTCTGTTTTGTGAGTTGCCAAGTTTGAAGATTATAACTCAAAGACCAAATTGCTATTGTTCTTTCTTTTAGGATTCTCTGAAACAAGAAGGGTTAGATGTGAAGGCAGTGTATGGCCACACACATGTGAATTTCCTCGAATACTTGTAGTTTGTAGAGAAAACTTTCCTTTATATGATAAGGTATGTTTCCTAAAAGTGAAAGGAGGCTGGATGAGGTGGCTCACACCTTTCATTTAAGCACTCAGGAGAAAGGGGCAGGTGGAACTTTGTGTGTTCTAGGTCCTCCAGGGCTACCCCAAGGTCCCATATTATCATATCCCTCTGTGGCAATTTATTTGTTACTGAGGTTATTTCTGGTCTTTTGTGTCTGCAACTTCCCAGGAGTCCACAGAACAATGACCTTGAAGTGTCTGTTATTCTTAATCTCATACTCAGAATCAGGCATGCTCCTGGCGGGAGGACCACAGGTGATGCCAAGATCCCCACAGAGCATTGCACTGAGATAGTGAGTTTTGAAACTAGAAACTATAAGTATCAGTATGGCCTAAACAAAACTCTGTAACTCAACTCTGAAAATTTGAGTTTCTTGGTTTCCAAAAAGGTAGTATTAATGTGAATCTTATACTATCGCTGGAAAATTTCATAATAAGTTGTTGGATGTATACAAACTGCTCAGCAAATATTAATTGCCTGTGCCTCTGTCTTAAAGCTGGGTATGAATGGACCCTCAGTAGATAGTAACTGTAACTGAGCTCCCCTAGCGACTCATCAAAATAGTGGGATCCTTGAGATTTATTGTTAGTTTTGGCAGAATCCTCGGGAGGAGGAAGAGGTGGCTGCAATGTCTGTTTCATGGGAGGGTCAGGGTGAGTCATTCAGTTCATCAGACTAAGCCTGTCCACTATAACTCATGGAAAGCTGAGTTTTAAGTCCTCCTGCAGCCATAAGGTGCATGAAATTCCGTGCCCCATGCAGCATCAGCGAGTCCAGTTTGGATTAGAGGAGAGTGGCAAGTCTGTCACATTGGAAGGAAGGGCTACAGTGGCCAATCTGAGGGAGCAGCTGAAAGACACGTGACACCTAATTACACTTGTTTCACCTAGTAGAAGATGAGCTTTGAAGAGTTGAACTGCCCTGAGATTGTATTGATTGACACTCATATTGTGTCTTGGTCAAAGTTTCTGTTATGGCATGGACTCAAGGGCTCTGAGATTTAGAATGTTGAATGGAAGCGACACAGATTGTTTTCAGTCATCTCTTGCCTTCACTTGTGCATCACTGTTGGAACAATCACAATTCCTCTGAGAATGACACATTTGTCAGCGGTGTTCCTCTACTGCTGCTTCATTTTCATCTCATGTTTAGCGATTACTACTGCTCTTGCAAATATAGATGAGTAGCCACTGCATCTGTTATGAGTATGTCCTAAATAATAATTTAATTGTTATAAGCATTCTTTGCATAGTCATCCTTTCTACTCTTCAACCTGTGGCAAATACTGCCATTTTTTTTTTATTATTTCTATAGATATTCCTATTCCAGAATGTTCTACAGTTGATATCATACAGTATGTGACCTTTTCACTTTTGGTCCTTTCATTGACTTTGTTTTACCTTCCTGAATTGTTCGGTAAGATAATTCCTGTTAGTGCTCCATAGGATTCCATTGTGTAGGCACATCACATTAATATTTTGATTACCCAGCCATAGGCCTAAAATCAGCAATAGGCCTGTCATACATGTATACTAACACAAAGTCTTGGGTCTCAGTGGAAAAACATTGAAACAGAGGGCTATAAGCTAATGTAAGCTGGCAGCTTTTGTGGAAATTTACAAGCCTGAGTAGTCATAGACCTTGTAAATAGGTAGCTTGGGCAGATAATACCAACTTAGATAAGGACAAGTGAGTCATAGGCAGAGTCATAGTGACTTGTCCCCTGAACCTTCACCCAGCCGATACCCGGTTCTGATGATATCTGTATTCCCCCTTATCACCCACACTCCAGTGTCATTCCCTTCCCCACATCCTGCCTTTCTGTGTTTACAACCCCATGTGAATGAATTACGATTTGAGAAAAAATAAATTATATATATTAAAAAAAGACAAGCAAGTTGAAAGAAGACTAAAATCTATTGTTTCATGACTTAATAAATACCACTTGAGAGAAACGAGGCATCCTTCTGAATAAAGTCCCTTACATTCTGTATTCTCTGAAGACTAAAACTCTATAAACATAAACTTACCTGACATGAGATAGTTCTACAAGTACATTTTAGAAAGGGGACCAAATGAGGAGAATAAACTAATACAGTTCTACTAAAAGCATAGGGTTAATCAGCCACTTTGATTTTAAAATGCTATGGTTATCTTTATATATTGTGTACTGATTAATTTTGATGAATCCTGATTTCCTAATGTATCTCGTTGTCCATGTAAATCACATCACAATTTTCAAATAATTATTGTTTGAATTCTTTTTTAAAATAAAACATATTTTTACCTAAAAAATATTTTGATTACCTACTAAATGGCATCTCAGCTCCTTCCAAGTTTTGAAAATTGTGAATAAAGCACTATAAATGTTCTCCTGCAAATGTCTCAACTGGACAGATTAAACACAGAAGAAATTGCTAGAACATATTATTAGAGTATCTTTGATTTCCCAAGAAACTGCCAAATGGCCATCCAGGAGGTCTGCGACAATTGTTTCTCTTTTTCTTCATCCTTGCCAGAATTTAATGTTATTAGAATTGTAAGTTTTGGGTATTAAAATTGGCATGTAGTAGTAGCTTTCTTTGATGCCTTGATTTTCAGGTCCCTAATGAAATGTGATACTGAACTTTTTTTTCTACTTCTGCTTGTCATCCATCTTATCTTTTATTTCAGGTGAGTGCTGCAGTGTTTTACCTTTTGATATTTTTTAGTGAGGATTGGTCTTGTGGCCTGGTGCTTGCGATTGAGCACTTGCCTATGGAAATACAGTCATAGCCTCATTTACTTGTTTAAAAATTAAAATGTTACTTTTCTTACTGCTGAGCTGTAAGAACTTCTTTTACTGGATAACTGTCCTTTCTCTGTACTCATTTGCAAATGTTTTCCCTCAGTCTGTGCCTTCTTTTCTACTTCTCATGACAGTGGCTTTCTAAACCAGCATTTTTCAATTTAAAGACATCAGCTTTATCTGTTCTTTTGTGTATCCTATCCTTGGTGTCCTAGAAAGGCATCAAGACTACGAATGAGGTTATCTTGGTTTTTGCCTTTGTTGTTTTTTAGAAGTTTTGTTTTTCTACATTCTATTTAGGTATATGATCTATTTTGGCTTGTGTTCTGAGGTTGTATATGATCTATTTTGAGGGTGGAGGATTGTGCTTACTTTTAGGAGGGCTTAAGACTTGGACACATAATCCTTTTGTCTATTTATTTATGTATTTATCTTTCTTCTTTATTGTTTTTTTGCAAGACTGAGTGAAAAGGAGAACTTAGAGGAGACATCTTTGTTTATAGTTACCTTACTGGGAGAGCATCTAGTAAATACTTATCATTAAGGATAAATTTACTGGAGTGCTTTGTTTTCTAGAAGCTGTTTCCAAAGTCAAAGAGGTCATTCCTTTCCTTGTTTGCTTTTTTTTTTTTAAATCTTGAATGGCTTTGATAGTGATTTTTCTGCTTCTGTTGATATAATAATGTGATTTGTGTTTTTAAGAATGCTGATGTCAAGACTCATACTAGCTGATTTTTGAATACGGAAGCAGCCATGCACACCTGGGTTAAATTGCTTTGGTTATACTATATAATTAATTTTATAATTTGAGAAATGGTTTGTTAGTACCTTTTTGGGTTGATTTTTTTCATACAAAGATGAGGAAATCTCTTATGAATTTGACATTTTTCAAATTCATTGATTTCTGCTCTGTTGATTTTATTCATGTGATTAGATCATCAGTAATTCACTCTTATTTTCCAATTTCCTAGGGTGGCAGCTCGGATTCCTGATTTCTTTCTTTTGCTTTTTCTGCTAGAGTGTATTTTATTCTCTTCTATTTCTTTCTGGCTCTATAACTATCTAGAATATCCACTTCTGTTCTTACAGTGTCCAATTGTTATTTTATCCTGTCTCAGAATATTGACTCCAGAATCTCAAAATATCATCAATAGAAAACCTCATTTTCGTAATTTCAATACTCTTGAATTACCTGAGTTTAGTTCTGATCCTTGTTTTGTCTCTTCAAACTGCTGTTTTTACTAATTTTAGTATGCTCTGTTAATTTTTCTTGACAACCAAATATGAGGTAGTATGTGAGAGGAGTTATAATTAATACTGTCTTGTAATGTGGTGGTCAGGTCTAACTAGAGGGCAAAAGTGTACTGTTCTACAGTTGTGTGGTTTTAGACTTCAGAAGGTTAGAGAATATATTTCTTTGGACTGTAAACTGTGTATCAAGAACTTTTTAGTCCTCTTTGCTCTCACATACCAGAGACCTGGGACAGGGGAGACTTCCAGCAATAAGAATGACTCTAGCCTATTCTCCTATCAGTAAGAGATATGGAGTCTGAAATGTCTACCTCCTGTAGCCAGACAGGATTCAGTGGAGGGATGAGGACAGTAGCCCACTCAAAAAGCCTTTGACCCAAAATGTTTCCTGCCTACAATAAGTACAGGGACAAAGTTAGAGCAGTCTGAGGGAATGGCCAATAAATGACTGACCCAAATTGAGACCCATCCATGGGTTAGAAGCAATCCTCGACAATATTAATGTTACTTTGTTATGCTTGCAGACAGGATCTTAGAATAGCTGTCTCCTGAGAGGGTCCTCCCAACAGTCATTGAAAAGTGATACAGAGACCCACAACCAAGGATGGATGCTAGGGAGTCATATGGAAGAGTTCAGGGAAGGATTGCAGGATCAAAAGAGGACAGGGACCAGCAAAATCAACTATCCTGGTCCCTTGGGGGCTCCCAGAGACTGAACCACCAAAGAGCTACTATGAGCTGGACCTAGGTCCTACCCAACGTATATGTAGTAGATGTGCAGCTTGGTTTTCATGCAGTTCCCCAACAACTGGAGTGGGGGCTGTCATTAATCTGCCTCTGGATCCACAGACCCAAGAGTGATTAGTTTTCTATTTGGAGAAATATAAATGCATCTATGCAAGGAATAACTTAACCATCCTTCTGTTAACATGTGGTTAAGAGAAAAATTTCCACAAACAAAATGAAAACTTGAAAGCATGAAGCTGTTGCCTGTATGTGGTATATATTTCTCTAGCTGGACTATATTGTCTGGCCTTAGTGGGAGGGGAAGCACATAGCCTTGCAGAGACTTGAAATGCCAGGGTGGTAGGGACACCAAGGGGCCCTCCACCTACTCTGAGGAGAAGGGGATATGGGGTAAAGGAAGGATTATGAGATGGCATGACTGGGAGGGGGATGGGTGGGGTATAAAGTGAATAAATAAATAAATAAATAAATAAATAAATAAAATAAAAAGAAGCTAGAAGTGAAAGTTTAATCTATTGGAGTTGGGGTGGGACAATGCTAATATTGGATTCCTCAAGAAAATGGAATACTTTAGAACAGAGCCTAAAAACCAAGACATTCAAACAAACAAATAAAAAACAACAAAACCAAAACAGTAACAACAACCAAAAAATGGACATTTGATGCTAGCATACAGGTCCTAAAATAAAGGTAAACAATTACTCACAGGAAGAAATGTAGGAAATAGAATCAGATGAAATGCACAAAAATAAATTTTTAAAAAATCATAAATTTAGCTCTCACCTCAATGAGTGCATTAACTAAGTTAGATTTCCATTAAAGGACAATAAAGCACATTAGATCAAAACAAGATCATCTACAAGATCAAAATAAGTTCAGAAGCAAAATCTATAAGAAATTCACTTCAAATAAAAATTTTTAAGAAGATTAAAGGTAAAGAATTAAAAAGATAGAACATGCAATCCCAATCAAAGGAAATCAGGGTGAGTTATGTCAATATCAGTGAAGCTTACTTTAGAACAAACAGTATCTGAGGCAGAGGTAAGCACTGTGTATGGTAAAAGGAGCAACCTACCAAAATGGCACAGGACTTTAATGTGTCCCTGCTAACCAAGCCAACTAAAAATAAGAGAAGTAAGGAAATTGGATGCGGAAAGAGGAATAGTCAAGCCTACAATTATGGTTGGAGACACTGACAGTCCTCTGTCAAATTTGATAATAACTGGGCAGAAATCATCAAGACAGAAGTCAGGATGAACACTAGCAGAGTCACTTCATTTCATTGAAATGTGTAGGCCATTCTATTGAATATAAAAATATCCATTGTTTATGATATTCAAAGAAGATATATTCAAATAGTTTGTATCATAGACTAAAAAAAGCCAGAAAATATCTAAAAGAATTGGCATCATACTAAGTATTCTTCACTCTTAGTAAATCAGATTACCAAAAAAGCATCATCAAGGGAAAATGAAAATACACTTGATATCATCAGTGTAATACATTTACATGTGAGATATATACAACCTAGCAATCAGTATTAAGTGAACATATTTTATTAAGAAAAATTTCTACCAGTCACCTTTATTTCTATAACAAGAGTTTATTTACAAAAGAATAAAATACAGCCCTATTTCTAATAGCTTCAAAATTAAAATATCTTGAAATTAATCTGTTAGAAATAAAAGATATGTATAATAAAAATTGACATTAAAAATATTAAAACAAGGAAGATACTATAAGATGGAAAGATCTACCCTGGTTATGAATTGGTGGGTTTGATAGTGTAGAAATAGCCGTCTTACCAAAGCAATCCACAGGGAATGAATCCCATCTTTTTGAGTTGGTAATGAGCTCTTAAAAGTCTCCCAAATATTATAGGCTATGGACCTCACACTTCATTACTACATTCATTACTCAGAATGTGCTGAAAACAAAATATACTTGAGTCATATAGCAATGAGAAATCAAACTAGTGCTGATCTTGAAATCATCCTTAGTGGCTAGCTTTTATAGGCCTGAAGGGTCCTATGCATGCTATTAGAATAGAAAAGTAATATCAATCTTACACAGATGTAAAATAGAGGAATTACAATGACTGTCAATATATGCAAAACTGGTACATTAGTGGGATTAACGTTATGGTAGGACCAATCACTTTCTGATTGGCTTTAAAGTCTACCCAGGAGATGGAATGTATTCCTGACACCATTATCAAGCCAAAACCTGGAGCTAGGTAAGTCATAGGAACCAAAAGAGAGTCTACTACAAATTTTCTGCTAAATAGATATAGTATTAAAATTACTCCTAATAATTCATTACTATATTCACAGGTTAGCAAATCTCTACCCTTATTAGAAAAGCTTCTTCTCATAAGAGATGACAATTAGCATAGGTGACCACAAACTGGTCAACATGGAAAGAGTACCACCAACCTTAAATGGAATGCCTATATCTCTCTCACCCTACAGGTTCAGTGATACTTGCAGGGATTAGCTGTGGCTCTTCCCTTTCTCTTCAGAGGCTGAAAACAAAAGGAACTCATCTGGTTTGGTGGATACTGATATGGGGGTAGACTTGGGAGAAGCTGGGAGAAATGTATGAATATGATCAAATTATTTTTCTTAAGATTCTCAAAGAATGAATAAAAATGTTATTAAAAGTTAAGACTAAAATAGCCTTGCTATTCCCTGCAAGCATTTGTATCTAGACCGGAGAGAAGCACTAGTTCTGCCTACTCAGGGAACTGTGGCTGTTGTGACTAGTCCAAAGAGACAATACAGTGTCACTTGTGAACAAAGGAAAACCTCCATTTGCTTGAAATATTTGCTGTAATTTGGGCCAGCACTCCTCTGGCAGTCTAAGCTGTCTGTCAAACAGACAACTTCCTGTGATACCTTTCCTAATGTTGGAACATCAGGCCCAACCAAGAGGCTTCACTTGAGTCGTCTTGTTTTCCTTGCATTAAGGTAATTGTATATGCTAGTAGCACAAAGGAAAAAAAAAGGCAGCAACAGAGATAGAAAAATGGAGTCAGTGACAGTAGAGGCTGTGCATTGGCCAACCATTTGATGTCTCAGGAAGACTTGGAGCCTTGGTTTTATATAACCTTAGAGACTAGGGTGTGTGGACTCATGAGGCCTTGACAGCATCTAACCCTGAGAGCTTTATAAAGACAGAGCCTAGAAGGAAGATGTAGGAAAGTGTCATTGCAGAGGTCCTGGTTACATGTATCCACAACAATTATAATATCTATAACAGATATAATAGCAGCAGCAGTAGCAGTAGCAGCCACAGCAGCAGTAGCAGCAGTGACCTTAGGACGCACCCTCTCACACCTTCATCCACTGCTATAGGATGAAGAATCCTGACTTCGTGGACTTACATAAAAGCTGTAACTCTTGCAGAGCTATGGGTCTCAGTGCCCAAGGATGGCAGGAGAGCTATGATACCAGCGGTTACCACCTAGTATGACTTCCAGCTCTCTGTTGCTCTTGTTCTCTGTGGTCAGATATGGAGGGATACAATGCTGAAAAAACCCAGGACTGGAAATACTTCTGACCTGTCTACACTTTCTGTCTACTTTGGGGACAATACACAAGCCACTTGACTAGCAGCAGAGAGAGGGAAAGAAGACTGAGTGGTGACTGGTTATATTTGGAAAATAACAGTCCTGCCAGAGAGATAGATACTGGAAAACTTGTAGAGAAAATGTGAATGAGACAGAGTGAATGTTTCACTTGTTTGGTGAGATAAGATAAAATCAGGAAAATAAAACAAAATCTGAATGGTTGTGGCACAGTCATATTTTGAAGTCAACTATTAGTGTCGTTCAAATCCTGAAGATTTCAGTTTCCTTTTTGTGCCAACCTGGGAAGGTTATGCTTTGTGATGGTCTCATTATCCTCTTCAGATCATGCATTTGCTGTGAGAATTAAGTGAGAAATTTAACTGTATATAGCAAATGATTTCTAAGTATATACTATGCATACATTATGTAAGGGGACTAGCATAGGTATTCAGAAATACCATAATATCCTCTCTTCCTTCAAAAAGAAATAAGTATTGTAAAATGACTTGCAGTGATTCCGTCTTTGCTTTAAACTTTTCACAGGTCAGGACAGCTCTTGTTTGAGTTAGTGTTCTGCACTATACTCCCTTTAATAATGTTACTAGAATGTTTTATGCTATACTCACAAGGAAGTGTCATACTCAACTTTTACTCACCAGTAACTTGTTACAAGATGGAAGAGCTTTGTATAATGTCCTCTGTCTAAAATGTCTGTCTCATTAACCAAATCATCAAAAACAAAAACAAAAACAAAAACAAAAACAAAAACCAAACAAACAAAAACTTCAAACTTCTGAAAAGATTTTTGCTACACCTGGAGCTGTGCCAATCTTTAATGTCCTGATACAACTCATCAATAGGTTTGTTCCTCCTATGGAGCCAACGAGGGTCTGCAGTGGCATCTGTATTGAATCTAAGTCCACAGTCCTTGGACTAAACTTAATCTGAAAGATTCTGAAACAAGAAAATGATGGTGGATGTGCAGTGATCCGAAACCCACCTCTGCCTTGTCTGATGTCATTCAGCTGCTCAGAGCATCATTGCTGCGTTGCTACCAACCTCCTAATAGTTCCAGGAAAGTAATTTATGGGCTGTAGAGGAATATCACAATTCCAGTTCTGTAGCTGAAGAGAAGCTAACTGTTACCCTTGTTGTGTTGATTTTTGGTTTATCGATTATGCAAAGAAGAGCTTGACAGTGTGTCTGTCCCGCAAAATATGAAACACCTGGCAATCTGCCACATCCTGTGGAGCTGAGAGTTTTGCTCTTGATTGGAAAAGCAGCATTATAGTTGGGTTACCACTTAAGTGACTTTCAACTTGAGTGAAAGCATGTTTTACCAGGTGTTCTCCAAGTAAGGTTGCTCAGAAATCTGCCAGAGAAATTGGGAAGTGATTGGTTCACATGCATAGTCATGCAGACTCTCTGACCTTGAACAACAACTAGTAAAAATAGAAAGGCACAATAAATCCATAACAAACCTGTTCTTTGTCTTTTTAAAGAAAAAAGGCTAAAGCTGTGTCTAAGCTCTACACAGTAGTATAGGAGTATTCATTTAATGATGTCAGACCACATCAGGGAAGACCCAGAAGTCAGTATTTACTATTGTACAGGGAAACTTCCTGCTCAGATAAATGGGACAAGAAAAGTAACTTCTGATGTTTGAGGCTTGAAAAACTGAATGGAATTGGTATGAGACTTGGCTTCTAGCTGGATTCCCATGCATCAACACATTTTAATTAGAAACACCCATGGTGAGCTTTTGGAAATGAGCGAGAAAAAGCTGGGATACAGCAGAAGGAGAGCACAGAGCTGGCCAACGGGTAGAGTCCTAGGGCTAGACCAGACTTAGTTGTACCTGTGAAGATCAGCAGGAGATAGCTCTAAAATCTCCTTCAATAGACTTTAGAAATAGGGTGATCTGGCAGAGTAGGATCTGGACCAAGAGAAAATACACAGTGAGCGTTCTGATATCACCAATGTGTTGGAAGCACTGCCCTACATGGAGGCATTTGTAAAGTGGATTTGG
The DNA here is from genome assembly GCF_004785775.1 of Grammomys surdaster. Taxonomy (NCBI): domain Eukaryota; kingdom Metazoa; phylum Chordata; class Mammalia; order Rodentia; family Muridae; genus Grammomys; species Grammomys surdaster. Next base: position 13,869,623 of record NW_021604587.1, read on the forward strand.
CATTTACCAAGTCCTTCACTCCTCCTCCTCACTGATTTATATAATGTGTCTCTAATCTTTAAGGATAGTTTTTGGTTTTGCCACTTTATGTATTACTGCAAAGAGTGACAATTCACAAATATTTTCTCTTTCCTGTTACAAAATGATATTAATTCAAGCTTATTACTTTATATTAATTGGGTGCTTATACATTTATTAAACTACTAGTACCTTTAATAAGATACAGGTAGCATGTCCCTTTCCTCACCAACCTCATAAAAGCATGTGTAATGAATGCCATTAAGTCAATGAAAGTGCAGTCTGACTTAGTATTTGCTATGCACCCTCAATGTGAGGTCTCTTACCTCTACAGGATGGTGTCCAACTCTTAATGCATTAACTAACACATCTCAAATATAGAATGCTATTCATATTTTGAGGAGGCAATAATTCAAAACATTTATCTAACTCATGCTTTCATTACTCCTTAGGAAAAAATGTCTACACAGCTTGGGGATATTTCATATAATGGTGGGAAAATGCTTCAAAATCCGCTTGGGGATATTTCATATAATGGTGGGAAAATGCTTCAAAATCTTGAGCTGGCACTGGAAGCACCTCAAAAGACTTCCGAGTTTTCAGTGCAGGCATCACTGTAAGCACAGAAGTAGTAATCCTAGAGCAGAGGGTGTTCTCTCTGTTCTCAGATCCACTGGTGATGCAAATGCACAGCAAACCCAACATCAAAATGTAGTATCTTCATTGCCACTTCCCAACTTGAGTGTGTCCTAGCATAGGCTGCAGGACATCATAAAACAGAGATAGCTGACCCCTTGATTTCATCAATTCTGACATTTTTGGATGTGGGCACAGCTCAAAATGTATATTTCTAACAAGCTCCAAGTGAATTTGGAGCTTCTATATTTTCTATACCAGGGCTATACTATCTGGGCCAATTTCTTCAAGGAATGTGTTTACCTGGCAGTTTTAGTCAAAAGAAACAAAGCATGGATACATTTATATTTTAGAGAAACTGGTCTAACACCACCAGTTATTTTTAATGATCTCACACAATCTTTTATTTGACAGCCTAAGAGATAGCAGTAACAATGTCAAAGAGCATGTCTTAATGACTTTGGTTCCTGTCCAACTTATAAAACACAACTGAGATGTTTAAATGTGCCACTTTCATGGTACTTATACAAAAGTGTAACTCTTGTAAATTGCAACAGATTATAATCAGCTTCATAAAGTATCTGGTTAATTTCCTCTGGTTCGATTTCCAACTATAACAGCTGAAGTATCAGGGAAAGAGGGTCATGTAATCGAACCTCGGTTAGCAAGAACTAACAATTCTTACAAAGTGAGAAAAATTTGAAATAGATAAATATTTTGAATTGTCCTTTGCATGAGCTTTACTTAGAATGTCTGCTGAGATAACTGTGGGTCAGCAGTATCTTTCGCAGGAAGCCATGGGTAATAAATAACCCTTACATTTAATAAGCAAAGGAGCCTTATAACTCTGTCACAATTGCAGTACAACTTCCCAAGAGTCTCTGCTTTCCTTTCTCCCTTAGGTCCACATCTTACCAATGGTGAGAATCTCACTCTGTCAACCTCTACTGGCTGATCCAAAGCATAAATCTTATTGTCTTGTCCCTTGCAGGGTGCTTTTTGTCTCCCAGGAACACCAAAGATCTATTCAGAATCTTGGTCCAAAAGACATGGGGAAAACACCCTGTGCAACCCTGCCTTCCGAGTAGTTCAGTATTCATTATATTAATCGAATGCTGGAGGGAACAAGATAGCTATCTACAATTATGCCACAGTTTATAGGGAAAGGGTTTTTCTCTGGCAGGAGATCCCCCTGGGACTCAATGATGCTTGCCAGTTTTGCAGTCATAAAAGTGGGAGCTATGTGATTATTTATACAAGCAGACATTGGTAGCCTGTGATTTTGCTATGTCTCAGAGGTATCATTCTTTATCCTTGGGTTGTTTGGTGGAGTTAATACATACCGATCCAGATATCACACTAATATACTAGGTTCCCTTCAAATGTACAGTGATCATGATTCAGAAAAATTTACTGAAATCCCAGTTTACTACTGCTAAATTCATACAGATCTCCATTCATGTTCACGGACTTCCCCTTGCCACTGAATAGTGTGGCGAGGAGTTTGGGGTTTTACGAGAGTCTCTCACAGTAAAGATGGCTAAACTCTGCACAGAAGTTGATAGAGTTCAAATCAAGTCAGAAATATTTTCTGCCAGCCACTTTATTTCCCACAGAGACCTCAGATTGTAAACATTTATATGATTTTCTGGAAATGAGAGAATTTTGAAGTAGATATTTGTCTTAGAGTTTTATTGCTGTGAAGATACATCATGATGAAGGCAACACATATAAGGGCAAACATTTAATTAGGTCTGGGTTACAGTTTCAGAGGTTCAGTCTATTATCATCAGAGTGGGAAGCATGGCATCATGGAGCCAGACATGGTGCTGGAAAATGAGCTGAAATTTCTGTGTCTTGAACCAAAATCAGTCAGAGTGAGACTTTTTTTTTTTTTTTTTTTTTGCACTTGGTGAAGCCAGAACACTAAGAGATTGCCTAGACATTTATGTACTTCCTCCAACAAGGCCACATCTATTCCAACAAGGCCACACCTCCTAATAGTGCCAATTCCAATGGGCCAAGCATATTGAATCACCACATTCCACTCCCTGGACCCCAGGCTTGTTCAAACATATGAGTCTATGGGAGCCATACCTAGCCATATCATAATGTGAAATACACTTAGTCCAACTTCAAAAGTCCCCATAGTCTACCACAGTCTCAACAGCTTAAAAATCCAAAATTCAAACTTTTTTCTGAGATTCATGTAATCCCTTAACTGTAATCCCTTATAAAATAAAAATTAAAAAACCAGATCACGTACTTCTAACATCATACGATATACATTACCATTCCAAAACATCATAGGAGAATATACTGGACCAAAGCAAGACATAAAAACAGCCAACAAACTCAAGACTCTGCATCTCCATATCTAATGTCCATCTCCTTTTATCTTTGTTGACTGAAACAAACTTCTTTCTCCTAGGTTGGTTCTATTCCCATTCTAGCAGCTTTCCTCCAAATGTATTCCATGGCTCTGGAATGTCTAACATCTTGGGTATCCAAGGCAACTTCAACTTTATAGCTTCTTATTCCAATATCTGGGATCCACACATGAACTTCTGGGATCCTGCAATGGGCTTAGGTCATTTTTATAGCTCTTCCCTTTCCCATAGCACTCTAGTCTCTGGCTGACTCCACTCCATTGCTGCTGCTGTTCTTAGTGATGATCCTACGATACTGGCATATCCAATATGCTGGTGTCTTCCACTGCAACTAGTCTTTACCAGTGATCTCTTATTGGCTCTCTTCATGGTATTAAGCCTCAACTTATTTGCATTACCCCTTTACTCCTGGGCCATCAACTGCAACTGAGGCTGTACCTTCACCAGTGGCCTTTCCTGGCCTCTCATAATAACAAGTCTCAGTTGCTCTTCATGATTCCCCTTCATGCCTTCAAAATCAGTACCACCTGGGTAACTCTTACACATTACCAAGTATAATGCAGCACAATGTCTATCTCTGGAAGACAGCTTCTTTGTGCTCTCATAAAATACTTTCCTAAAGTTTTTAGCACTATGATGCTGGTATCTTCTCAATCACTACTAATTTCTTAACTCCTGCTAACCAGCCTCAATTTACCCAGTAATTCCTTCTCTTCTTGTTCTTAAAGCCAGAGTCATATGGCCAGAGCTGCCAATTTTCCTGCTTGCTGGTGCTGGAACATAGCCTCCTTGTTATATTTTGTCAACACCAGCTTTTTATTTTCTAATTCCTCTGCTGGCTAATCTTGGCTGTTCTGGAACTTGTTCTGTAGACTGACCATGAACTCAGAGATTTGCATGCTCTCTCTCCAGAGTGTTGGTATGCACCACCACACCTGGACCTAAGCCTTTCTTTACCTTTTCATAAGATCTTTATAATTTCTGGATTGTAGTTCATTCCAGATAGTCATGTTGACCAAGAATAGCCATCATAACCCATCCCTTCTCAGTTTGACACATAATCATATCTCCTTATGTCAAATGAGAATAATAATCGGGTTATAATAATGCCCAACATGATAACTATCCCATGTTCAACTGCAAATGCATAAACACTAAACTTAGCTGAGTGGGATCTTGCCCTCAAATTCCCAATCCCTTAATTCCTTAATTTAGTCACCTTATTTAATATCCTTGAATTTGGTTCCATTCTACTTCCTGGTACCATTTTAATCTTTGCAGCATACATTTTATATTTTTCCTTTCTAAGCTTGCTATACTTGATCAAAACATCCCTCATAAGAGTGAACCACAGGACAAAGTCTAAACTAGGCTCTTTTTGAGACTTCCTTTGTAAATGCAATTTATCTAAATCTCTTTAACTTAGCCTCAGGAAGACTCTTCAGACAAGGGCAAAACACAGCCACATTCTTCATCAAAATATCACAAGAATGATCTTTAGGCAACACACTAAAATTCTTCTTTGAAACCTCTTGAGCCATGCTCCCAATTACCATCAGCACAAAATGTTTTCCATATTCCCACTAGGATGCCCCACTTAAAGCAGTCTATTGCTTTCCAAATACAAAGTCCCCAAATCCACATTCTCCCAAACAAAAACATGGTTGGACCTATCACAACAAAACCCCAGTTCCTGGTTATAAAAACTTATGTCTTAGGTTTTCCATTGCTGTGAAGAGACACCCTGACCAAAGTAACTCATATAAAGGCAAACATTTAATTGGGGCTGGCTTAGAGTTTCAGAAGTTCTGTTCATTATCATCATGGCAGGAATCATTGCAGTGCCCAGGCAGACACAGTGCTAGAGGGGTCAAGAATCCTACATTTTCATCAACAGGCAGCAGAAGGAGACTGTTTTTTGCAGGCAGTCAGGAGGAGGCTCTCTTTCACACTGGGTGGAACTTAAGCCTAGGGGACCTCAAAATCTACCTCAAAGCCCACCTGCACAGTGACACTCTTCCTTCCACAAGGGCATACCTTCTACTAGTGCCACTTTCAATAGGCTAAGTATATTCAAAACACCATAAGCCTCTATTCCCAATGTGTTCCCTTGATGGTTTTTATACAGTCAAAATGGCTTTTCAACTCTTGTAAGAAGAATTGAGCACAGAGGCTTCAGGCTCTACTCCATACCTGGAGCCTTGGAATGAGCATCTCTCAGAGTTCACAGAGATACCCTGGTAGATGATATGTGAGAAAATATCTTCCTGAATCCTAGGCTGCCACTTCCTACCAGTGAAGGTGATGTTTCCAACTCCCTCAAGTAGTGCTGGCACTCAGATACACACACACACACACACACACACACACACACACACAAGTCAATGTTTTTTGACCTAGAGTTTAACATTGTTAAGTATATCAAGGCTTTGTTTGTTCTAAATGGTCTGTCAATATTTTGTCATTTGGCTTTGTGGAAAAAAATTGTACCCATTCATTCCTTTTGGTTGGAACCCACTTTTTGGACTACTTTGCACTCAGGTTTTATCTCTTTACCCCTTGATTTCTGAGGCTTCTTCACTTCAGCCAGGGTCCTTTGATAGTGCCCTACTTTTCTGAGGAATCTTCTAGATGAATCCCTCTCTCTATTTAGGTTGCTTTTGATGAATCAAGAACACTGATTTTCATTGTTTTCTCTAAGTGCTGGTGTTAAACCTGAAGTAATCCAGATGCTGCTCTGAGCTTCCTGTGGTAATTCAGGTACACATCTTGTTAATTGGAACATTGGGCCTTGACTCTCAGCAATTCCCTCTCATAAGATATTCAAGTGATCAGATTTTACACCGAGTTCTCAAATTGAATGATCACAGGAATGGACAATATTAGAGTATGTAGACTTGTCAGCTAAGCCTGTGCCTTGATGAAGCAAAATACTTTAAAGTCTTAATGACTGTGTGAATCAGGTGTATAAGATTTAGAAATTCTTCAAATTTGGTGAGTTGGTTAGAACTCTCAGCCTTGATTTCTCATGCCAAAGACCAAGCTGCAAGCACTTTCAGAATGCCTCCTAAGAGCTCTGTACTCAAATTTTTGTTATGCCCATGCACTTTCCAGATTTGCCCTATAGCAGATCCAATTGCTCTTCTTTCCCTATCCATGAAAGGGCACCCAGGGACAGCGCAGGTGCTTTGCATTTACTGACATTCATTTATCTCCACCTGTAGCCAGCGACCCTGGCTCCTAAATTTATAAACTGGCAGCGTAACAAGTAGAGTTTGCTTTGTATTTGTAATTGATGGTTTTGAAAGACGTTATTTCCAAATCAAATACCTAAGCTGGCACCCAATTTCTAATTACCCACTGATTCTCAAAATAGTTCATGAACTCCACCAAGTAGAAACGGGAAATTAACCAAAACAGGACATCTGTTAACCGGATGGATGCTATTTGAAGGACTGCTTTTAGCATTTCCCTTTAGTTTTAAAAATTTGTTGCTTAGAGGAGACAGTGTACTTGGCAGTATTTTATTTTGATGGAAAAATAATTGCAGAGCATTTTAGTCTTTTTTTCAAGAGAATTTACTTTATTGAATCTTCACATTCACATTTTTGTTCTCAAATCTAGACGAAGATTTCTTTTTCACCTCCAAAGTGTTATTCACAACAAAATATATTCTAAACACCATACATAATCAATAGGCTCTGTAGTTCTCAATTCCCCAATTTTACTCTGTATCAGCATTATCTAGTACATGTGAAACTCACTGCCTTATAGATTGTATCTTACACATCAATGGGCTCCATAGTACCCAACTTCCAAATTTCATTCTGTATCAGCATTAACTGGAGCATATAAAACTCACTGCAATATAGATTGCACAGGCTTGGGCCAGATTGCTCATCAAGGCAGAGCAAGTTAAATAAAAACCATTCCCAGATGTGTCTAAGGGACAGGTGGAGTAGCAAACTCTACACCATAAAGGAAGCATTTGAAATAATTAAGACAATGGTCAAGGTGATACATATTTTTAGTTTGTTTTATAATTTTCTTTATAAAAAATCACAATTACTTAATAATTTCCTGTTTCTAAGTAATTCTGTTAATAATTAGAGAAGAAGCAAACAAAATGTCAAAATCTTTGATTGCTAATGCAAATTAGGACAATGACCTTCGACTAGAAGAGACCAGTGGAAGTCTAATAATTCTTTTGTATTATAAAAATTTACTGAGGATTTTAAGTGCTAGGCATTGGACTTTGGTTGTGGGAAGTTAGAAGCTGGATGATACATTTTTTATTTAGAAATGTGGATACAGATAACACATTTAGATTTTACTAGATCAAATAGAAATACTTATTAGTACTAATTAACAAATACTTATTAAGTATAAATTAATTGTAAAAACAGGAAAGAAGGGAAAGATACTAGAGGAAAATTGAGAAAGTGTGAAAGCAGGTAACACATGGACGGCAGAAAGAGGGTCTAGACAACTATCTAGTAAAGATTCCAGTGTTAGAGTGAGGGAAATGAGGAAGGATGTAAGTGGTATTATGTAAGAAATCATAGTAAAAGCAACTAGACAACTGTCATATTGAAGCAGGCCCATTCCACTTTTTTTTTCCAGGTTTCCGTTACTAAATTTAAGGCACAAATTAACAGAATTGAAAGTCCAAGTTGTCTGGATTAAGTCATATAGCCACAAGTTTGGCAAGCGAGGCACCTTGATTTATAGCCTCAGGAAGACTGGGCATGATGGGAAATGATTCCCCAGAAGGCTATTTCCAAAAGAGGGATGCGGAGCAGCTAAAGGAAGTTCTTGGGCGCTCACTAAATAATTCTGGAAGGCAAGCTAAGATATACAAGATGTAGCGTTCTAATACCCATGTGGATGACATTGTCTACGAGTCAGTTTTAGCTACTTATAAAAGGCTGAAGACATATTGTAGTCCTAAATTTGCATAGATAATGTGAAAGGTGAAGCTCAGAGCCACTGGATTGGTTGGCAAGGGTTTCCTAGGTAGTGCGTGTTGGTGCTGGGGTATAAACTGCTACTTTCCGGGCTCCACTAGACATATTCCCACCAGCTGATTCCTAAGATGGTTACAGACATTAATCTAGAGAGAAAACAGCAACAGGTTTTAGGTGTCAAAAGGGATATTTTTCTTTTGATAGGAAGGGACTGGGTAGCCTTGTAGGAATTTTATGACTGGTGGTAACAATACTTACTTAAATGTTGGTAGTAAAAGGGAGAGACTAGACCAAATAATCTCTCTAAAGAGTTCAAAAGAACCAGTTTCGCAAGTGCTGATAGATAGGTTAAGAGGGGTTTTGCATTGGGATTTTATTTCCCCAGTAGTAAGGAATACTTAACAGATTTTGATTAAGGGTAAGAAAGGAAGGCCAAGGAAATTTGTGTTTAAGTACCTCTTCGTTGTGCGCAATATCTGGAGTTAGGGGGATGGAGATGTTTAACACTCTTGGTCAGTTAGAAACTTGTGCCTGGCAAAATGACATAGCAACAAATTTGCGAATAAATTTATCCGTGTAAAGACGCTTCTGGACAGCATCTCAGGGACAAGAGGAAGAAGCATGCTCCTTACACAGCTGGAAAGTCAGAGAAATGTGCTGTTCCGGCTTCAGGATCTTCCCTAAAATTAATCTGATCTGATTTTGGGTAAAAGAAATTGAGGGTTCACTTTTCTATAAACTTTCTCATTTTTAAAGAAACCACAAAAAGAACATTATCCCATGATTTAAACATTACAGATTTCAGAAAACTTACAAATGAGGCTTGCTTAATTTTAATGAACTTTTTTATGTGAGGTTCAAGATTCCATAAAACCATCCTTTCTATAATCAGGTAGCAGTGCTGGAACAGCAGAAATGGAAAATCACATACCTATATTGGTGAACTTTATCTTTGTTCAGATTTTAAAAAGATATTTGTCTAGTGGGAATAGGAGAAAGAAGATAAGGAGAACTTAATCTCACAGGAAACTTGTGAGGTCATCTGATAAACACAGGGAGGGTGTCACACTCTGTCTGCCTCCATTTCTATCCGCAAGTGTTTGTGTACTGTTTCTGGTACATAGACAACACTGGTGAGTATGTCTCCAATTTAGCTGGTCAGTGCCTAATTTTCAGAAACATAAAAATATGGTCCTTATGTAAATGTAGAATGCAGGCAAATGAAATAAAATAAATGTGGAATTCTCATGTATTTTCTATGTACAATATAAACATGAATGAAAATATCAAATATATAACAACAAAAGTTCACTTTAAAATCTTACTCAGAAAAATTGGAAGTATGGCTTAAGGAGTCTTGAGGATTAAAACTGTCTATCAGAAAAAGCATATGGAAACTATTGTGCTTTTGAAGTAAGATCCAAAATAATCTGAAGACCTATTGGATAATAGTGCCATTACTTCTGGGTTGTATATTCTTCCTTAAAAAGGTAATTTGCAACTCCAGAGGATCAACATGCTTTTTTAATATTATCATTTTTTATTTCTGTTTTTATTTTTAAATTTTAATTAAAATGTAATTTTACTGATTTTCTCTTCCTTTTCTTCCCTCCAATCGCTCTCATTTTCCCTCACTTCAATCCCTCTAATTTGTTCTCCCTCACTCCCTCTCAAGTTGATGTCCTCACTTTCTTTTACTATTATCACACACATGCATAAATATATTATATAAAAATTCATATATATATATATATATATATATGAATATAAAAATACTACCTTCTGAATCTACTTCATATTGTTTGTGGGTATATGATTTCAGGAATAAGCACTTTGTATTGGATAATCAATTAAGAAACTCATTTTTGAGAGACTAATTCCCTTGTCTTCAAAGTCATTAGCATGACAGGTTGAGGCATCTTACTGTTTAGCTTTTCTGTTATTTCTGAGAGACACAATCTAACAACTGACTTTGTGGTCCTCTGGCTCTTATGATCATTTCATCTCCTCTCCCTCTCTGTTCTTTGACACTTGGGTGAAGAAGTTGAGTTGTAATTGTACCCATTGGGGTTGGGCTTTCCATATCAGTTGATCTCTGCATTGTCATGAGCTTAGTTTTCGACAATGGCCTTTGTTTGGTGGAAACAACCTTACCCCAAGGTTGGGTTCTTGCACTAAATAAAAAGGACAAAGAGAGATGAGCATCAATATTCATAACTCTCTCCTTCATTGTTGTAGCTGTAATGTAACCAGCCACCTCATATTCTTGCAGCTATAACTTACTTTCCATGATGCACAGTACTTCAAAACTTTGAACCAAAATAAACCCTTTCTTTGCTTTTGCCTGGTATATTGTCATGTTAATGAGAACATGATCAAAGCATGCATGTTCATCTGAGTCTTTAGGCACTAGCTATTATCACCAGCAAAAACACTATTTTCATGTAATAATCATTCTCATTTATTTCTTAAAGGAGGATAGTTGCTCCAATATTTCTGATTGATCTTGATTTATATAAAGGTTTTAATGGATTACATATTAAATTACCCATATGTGTATTGAGGAGCAGCCACCTCAGTCCAAGACTGGACCTAAGATTCCAGGATCATAATACATGGCATAGTAGTCCATGATGACGTTGTAAATGAAACATGTTTTTAAAAAACTGACAATGAGAAAAATAAAAATGGTGAAGCACAATCACTTTTTCTCTTAAGAAACTGATGCTTGATTTATTTGGAATCAGGAATAATTTTGCCAGTATAAGCACATTTAAAAAGAATGCTATTTATATAAATGTGTCACATTCAATATTTTCTAGAAACTATAAATATATATTATTGTATAACCAAGAAACAAGGGTAAACCTTAATCTCTATGATAGAGAGCATGTATCACCATCAAGATATTTGATGAAATAACTCTAAATTATGAACTCTGGGCAGAAGGTACTAGAAGCAGTCATGGTAGTCATGTTACTTAAATTTTCCATTTAGGTCTTGCTGAGTAAAGCAAGAGGGCTGGGAAGTTGTCTCCCAAATTTGGATTTCAATAGAAATGTTCCAGAACTGTAGAAAGAGAGATAGTTGAAAACATCTCCACACTAATGAGTATTTTATCTCAACTAATTCAAATGAGCAGCACTGTGACGTCTAAAGAGTGGAAACTGTGTTCTGCCCAACAATCTTCGGGAAATGCTTCATTTACTTTCAGGTCAATAATGATAGACTCTTATTAATTAGAATAGTCACAAAATATGTTGCTAAGTTGTCAGCTAACATTCTTAAAGATACTCAGAATTCAATCAGGTATACATTAAAATCCATAGTGGTAATTAAGCAGAATGTTGCCTGTCACCAGGTTTAGAGCTCTTTCTGATGACAGAGAAGATGTGACTTAAGGAAATGACCAAATGAAACTAGAAAGCAAGCCATTTTTGTTTTGTGCTTTTAAAGATATATTGTAGAGCCAGAAATGTCTTGAATTAAAATGACTGAATTACCATACAATTATAGGTAAAATATATGTCAACCTGTGGAACACATAGCATTCATTGATACCTACAGTAGCAATCCAGTCATACCCTGAAACACTTTGTCTCTATTGCAACCACTAAGATCATGTGGTATGAGATATTGTTTTTTCCAAGCTCAATTTAGTAGACTTTTTGTCTCTTGTAGCATTGTTTAGGCATTTTTGTCTTATTGAACTCTAGATTGCATATTATGGTTTATGATTTTTGTATATTTCTATTTTTGGACATTTTGTGTATGTGTATTTCTCCTGTTTTTGTTCATTTATTTTGTTATCTGAGGAGGATGCTTTCTAAGAACAGAAAAGGAAAAGGGATGGAGTTGTGTGGATAGGGAGGATCTGAAAGGACTTGTGGAAGCAGACAAGAGTGATATATTAATTATATTATTGTATTATATTTATTATAGCTTAAATACAAAAAGAGAAGGATATATAATGGTTTCTATCTTTCCACATATGATGCTTATCCTTATTTTCTGGCAAAAATACTTTCAATTAACTGGGTTGAGGGTTTTCTTTTTCATGGTGAAGATATTAATGAGGTTTGGAATTGAACATAAAATATTCAGAGAATTTAAAAAAATCATAGTATTAATCTATCACAACTATGCTGGGCAGGTTCTGAGCTAAATTAATCCTCCCATGCTGTTAAAATCTCACACAAATAATCAGTTACTTGCCAAATTGTGTCTCCTGGTCAGCTTCTGCTATAATTGTCTATTTTCAGCACAAACTTCTTTTGGCTATGTGCTACTGGTCCATCCCACCAAATGGTGACCTCCTTCTCTTCTTCACCTCTTCTTCCTTCTCCTCATGGCCCCTACCTGAGACACATCTCCCCCCCTCCACACACACACACTCAATTTCAAGTCTCACCTTCTCTCTCCTGCCCAGTCATGGGCTCCAGCCTTTTATAAAAAAAATCAGAAGTTACAGCTCATTGTTCAATAGAATGACCATGTCCAGATTGCAACCTGATCTTGGGGCACAAAACTGAGCATCTGAATACACAATGCATGAGATCAGCCCTAACATGTTATGTATCCACATGTGTGCACTCGTATAGAGGCTAAAAGTTAAACTTTAAATGCTACTCTCCCACAGCTGCCGAGGCTAGCTATTACTTTGGAAGTCTCACTATAATCTCTGGCTCACCTATTAGGCTAACTTATTAGCCTTTGGGCTGAGAGACATCTCTCTGCCACTCCACGTCTAGAATTACAAGGGCATGCCTCTATGCCCAGATTTTCATGGGTGCTGGGGATCAAATTGGGTTCTCATGGTTTCACTGATAATACTTATCAACTGAACTCTTTCCTTAGTCCTTTATTTTGCATTTAACACATATTATTCATACATATTTCTGGGGCACAGGATGCTATTTGGTATATAATAATCAAAGCAAAGCAGGTAGCATTGTTAGTATTTCAATGGCTTATAATTCCTTTAAAGAAATAACATGGAAAAAGTTACCTGAAGCACACAGCATGATGAGCTGTAGTCACTCTCCTGTGTAGCAGAACACAAGAACATATCCTCTCCTTTCTTCCTCTTCTCTCATTGCATCATGTTGAGAATTCAGACAACATTTGATGGAAATAATGATAGCACATACTTTTACTTTAATTATGTTTTTGATAAAATGGAATTAATGTTTGGTCATTACCTGTATTTAGGTTTTTGCTTCATCAGCTTAGGAAGATAACTTGTTTAAAGTTCATTGCTTTTTCATAAATACACAATGAATTCTTATTGGAACCAACGCCTATTTTAGTAAGATTGAGAGGAGTGACATTTTGGGAAATAATTAGGTCATTTTCACGAAGGTATTACCTTATCAGTGAACTAGGGGGAGTGAGCTTAGGCCCTTCCTTTCCTTCTGTGTGAAGACATGATGCACACAAAAGTCATCTTTTATGTAGGAAACTGGCTATCCTCAAATATTGAACCCAATGGCCTAGGATGCCCTAAGCTCCAGAATGGTGAGGAATCGATTTCTGTGCTGTATAAGGCATATGAGGTATTTGTGAGGCATGTGTGGGAGGCATTTTCTTATGGTTGGACAGGCAAAGTGAAGCAATTGATGATGATGATGACATTTAATAAATACTTTATCTAAGTCTTTGGAGATGATCACAATTGTTCTTCACACTATTTGTGAACGAGAAAAGCCAATACTATGTGTATTAAATGTAGAAATATATTAAAATATGTATTTAAATTTTAAGAGTCAACTAACTTAATGATCATCTGTTAACTTTAAACAAAAAAAGATACACTTTATATTTTGATATAATTTTATGAGTTTAGGTCTATCTATGCTATTACAAATTGATATCAATTTTCCATTTCTTGTATATTTATTTTCTAGCTTGACTATCAGTATTAAAAGGATCTCATAAAAAAGTGATGTGTATTCCTTCATTTTATGTTTTGAAAATCAAGCTAGGTTAAATATGCTGTAAACATCCTGAGTTGAGTGCTTATTTTTGTGGTTGTATGGTATATTTCTAAAAAATATTTCACTTTAATGGTTATGTCACTTTATATTTTATGAGTGAATTTTGGTCAGTTCTTTTGTGATATTTTTATACCTATAATTAATTAATGATCAGCACAAGATTAGTTTGTGAGTAATGCTTTAAAAGAAAATGAATGTAACATGAGGCTCATAATTTGAAAAAAAATGAAGATATAAAAGTAAGTCTCAACCAGTCCCAAAGTACATTAAACATGAATCCCCCAGTAAACTAAATTATAATTAGGACAAACATACTAGCATCAAATAGCAATAATTTTTAAATTATAGATAGATGGGGTTAGATACCAGTGACTAGTGATATCACCAATATATGGTTTTAAATTTAAAAGTATAAGATAAAAGTGTCAAAATATTCACCACAAAAACTTACTCAATGACCAGGAAATATAGAAAAGTACACAATTAAATTTAAAGATTTTTAAAAATCCACTTCTTTTTTTTTTTTGGTGACCAAGCTGGAAAAGCAAGTAAAGCTACACAACAAACTCTCCAACAGCATAATTTATCAAGACTATTTGACAATTAAATTACTATAGAATGGCCTATCCGCTGTTAATAGGTGGTTATGTTTTTCTTACACTTTAAATTTTACCAAATCAGTCCAAACATTTTATCATAAAACAAGTCTCATTAAGCTACAAATACAATCACATGGCATATAACACCACCGAGATGAGGTTAGAAAGTAAAAGTGATTCTCATGAAAACATTATACACTTGTGAGGTACAGTTAAAAACAGTTCAGAGGATATTTAAACTCACTATTAGATATGATGAACAACTTGATGTTGATCTTGCAACATATACAAAAGTACTGAAGAGAAAATGCTCAATTATAGTCAATGTTGGAAAAGAACAATACTTTGCAATAATAACAAACTGGAAAGTATACATCTGTTTTGTGAATGATTCTGGTAAACTGGATCTCTACACAGAGAAGACTGAAAGTACAAGCCTTTCTCTATCCTGTACATAAGTCAATGCTGACAGGATCAGAGACCCCACACATGGCCTTAAAATTTGAAACAGCAAGAAGAAAACACAAATTATGTCAAGATCTTGTAATAGATAGGCAGTATCTTTTCAGATAGAACTCCCAACAGCATGAAAAATAAGAGGAAGAATGGATGAATGGTACTACATAAGATTAGAATCCTTCTATACAACATAGGAAACCATCAACAGTGGAGAGGAAGCCTAAAAAGTTAGAAGAAATCTACAGATTTATTTGTCAAAGGATTGATATCAGGAATAGATAGCAAATTTTAAAAATTAAACAACAAAAGAACAAATAACCCAACAAATAAATGTTCAGCAGGAATAACATTCTGCACATGAAGATGGCTAAGTGGCCAATAAATATATGAAAAGATATTTGATACTATTTACCATTAGGGAAATAGAAATCAAAACCACACTGAGATTCTATTATTATTCAATTCTACTATTCTATAAATGCCTTATCAGAAAAGCAAACAATAGTTACTGGTGAGGAACTATATAAATGCTCAGAAACTAGAAAAATATCATCACTGCAAACATCTTTATGAGATGAGAATCTTCTTAGTGACAAAACCTGATGAAGAAAACACATATAAGCAGAACTACTGGTCAACCTTAGTGATTTAAAATATTAAATATGTTAAAAGCAAATATCCAGTGGTGGGTAGCAATGAAAACATCATAACTAGATTGGGCTTGTTTTAAAAATACGTTGGTTGTTGTTTGCAGGCACCACATTCCCAGAGAAAAGCAAAAGATTCATATCATCTTATTATGTTAGAAATGTATCCTTCAATTCAAATCTCTTTTATATGAACAATTCTCAACCAACCAAGAATGGATGGGAACGTCCTCAATCTGATAAAGCTTTATCTCAGAAACCAAGCAGCAGCTATGCCTTGAGAGAATACTGAATGTGTTCCCTGGGAAGTCAGGGATGGTGGGAGGCCTTACATTTCATGCTGCAGTAGTTATACCCCAAGATGCAATGACTATTTTAGTGCCTTTGGGCACTTTTCCCTTTAGGGAAGTTCTAAAAGTAATAGACAGCATTCACAAGTGAGCCTGCCAGCAGAGCTCCCTATGAAGAAATCTATTGTCTTTCAAAAAGGAAAGGGCTTGACCAAAAAGCACAGTGACCTAACCCAGCTATTTTAAGTGGCTTAATTGTATGTTTTGTTCTATTTGGGTTGGAAGGTAACTATGAAATTAAAGATGATGCACTCTGCTAATGTTGAAATCTGGCTGGGTTGTGATTAATGAGATTCCTCAGACTCCAGTCACATGGACTGACTTTATCCTTGTCCATCTTGTTTTTAATACTGTAGTTACAACAGAAATTTGTGTAATTTTTCAGCATGCTGACATTTTCTATGCAAAGAAATAACGTTAACCTACACTAGTTGTTAAGTAATAATGATCATCAGGGACCTCTGGTTATCTATCCTCAGGAATGTGGTGCCACCTAGGGAAAATTATTTCAAAGGCTAATTTTCTAATATACATGACAATAGAGCTAGAAAAAAGTTTGCTTAATTGAGAGATTAATGCATATTCCCACATTTTGGATAGCATATATAGATTTGAAAATCTGTCCTTCCCTTGTGTAGCTTTGAGAGTGTCTCCCTTTTATTACTGTAAGGACTACAGGGCTGCCTCTTTGTGAACAGACCATTGTGAGCAGACATGTTCATTAGAAGTATTTTTCTTGGTTCTCATACTGTTACCCTGTTCTAATTTCCACCATTCTTTAATGAATACTACCTTGATCCACAAGTTTCATTCAATTTTCTTATTCACTTACTTCATTTATTCTACTAACCTTCCTAATTCAAAGAAAATGAAGTCCTTGACATTCTCCCCACCCCCAGCTCCACACCATCAACTCATATAGGCAGCAATGATAAAAGACTTGTAGGTAGTTAAAATATATGGCACACATACTGAAGAACAGTGATGTGGGAAGATCTTTGGAAGAATGAATTTTTCCAGACAAAAATAACAGAATAGTTTGTATTAACTCTTCTGAAAAATTTCATATGTAAAATGATATAAAAAGTATTTCTCCTTAATGTTTTAGGTAATAACTATCAGTACAGTCCCATGTTGTTAATAAGATTTTCACCTCCAGGAAGGTACCAACTCTTGTCTGCTTCATTAAGCAAATATAGTGTGTGTGGTTGTTTGCATATGGGTTATCTTGATGTGTTGGCATTAAATGGATTATTTACAAAGGCTGTCTGTAAAACACATCATGTCAACACTACAGGCATTGCTCACCAATAATAAAAGTACCATTGAGAGTGACAAGGTAAGGAACATTGTTCTTGACAGTTCTCCTCTTCTTTTTCAGTTGCTCTTAAATCTTGGCAAGATATTGGCTGGACCCATGAGATGATTCACAAAGTAGGGCAAGAGGCTGGCTCTTCAGGTGCCTTTGGCACTCCATCTCTTTCCCCAGCTTGAGATCAACCCTTGGTCTTTTACTTTATTGCTTAGTGCAGATGGATGAGTGTGCAGGTTCCAGCAAATGATGTGTGATGTTTGTCTTTTGTTGTTATTGATGACTTGATTTCTTAATCCTACTTTTGGAAGAGATGCTAGCTATGAGTAATAGGATGACTTCTGAACATCATTGATTATCATCACATCATGAACAGAGATTAATATTGGATTGTAGATCATATTGAAAGGAAAGAATAAAACTGTGCATAAAGGCTCAGATTTCTTCTGTCAACTAAGCCATAGAAGGGACAGAAGGACTGCAATTTTTCAAGCATTTATTTAAGATGAACCGTTACAATGTGTATAAAAATTTCTGCTAATCCACAAAAGTATTGCTGATGATGTTTTAGTTAACAATCAAATTTAATTCTCATTCTAATACAGAATGTGGACCTCTCTCCAGTGCATTATAGAGCAGTCTGCACCCATGTCTTGGGTGTGTTTTGCCAGTTTCCTTTTCATAAGGCTCTTTCTCCCCTTTAATGCTTGTGTTTCAATTAATGTCACCTCCCACCCCCTGATCTCATGTGTATAGGCCAGAGGCCAAATCCTAGTATTGTTCTTCAGGCAGCAATTTTTTTTTTGTTGCTTGCTTTGGGAGTTGAGGGCATGACAGAGTTGTCCACTGGGCTAGGAATGTCCAGGTAGGCTAGCCAACTGACCAGCTAGTCCCTGGGTTCTTCTTTTCTCTTCCTCCTCCATCCTGGGTTGACAACTACACAATAGTATATGGCATCTTATGTAGTCTCTGGGGACTGAGCTGAGGTCTACATGACTGCAAGGCAAGAAATTTATTGACCAAGCCATCTCCCACACTCCAAAACTGTTCTTAATAAATTCCAACTGTGCTTCAGGAAAACAATATCTTCAAAGCTTGAAAAGGATAACTACTAGGGCTATGCCTTTCCCCAGCTTTCAGAATCACCTATTTGATATTTTAGATATCCTGAAGTTGATCTCAGAAGATATTTGAAGATGGTGAGCTTTAAAATGAATTTTGTTAACTAAATTGCAATATGATGTGCTAAAATAAGTTTTAACTGGTATATATTATACAATTGATTAATGAGTTAAAATTTTAAAAGATAATGACAAGAAGCCTTAGAGTGTTGACAAAAATGACTCTGAGTATTCCTCTGTAGCTCAATTTTCTGTTGGTTGTTCTTTTTAATTATTCTCTGTTCTAAGATTTCTCAAGTATTCCTTATGGAACAGCATTTAGTTATACTGAATCTACTGACAAGCAACTTTATCCTTTCTTTTCAAATGGAGAAAATAATAATAAGTTCAGTAGAACTTATGAGCAAGTTGAACCAGCATTGCTCTTGGATATGGGATGTTTCCACAACGGGATGTCATATGTTCAAGGAAGAGTCTCAAGCTGATGATACTATTGAGAGACGATTGGATCAGGAAGATTTGGCCTTTATCATTGGGGTAATTCATTCATAGATTAATAATTTGATGGCATTATTAGGATAAGACAGGGATAGGAGAAAGAATCTCACTGGGGTAGCAGGTAAGTATAGAGGTCTAGGTCTTTTCCTGTCTTCTCTGATTTCTAGTTGCTGTGAGGTAGACAGCTCTCTTCTAACTGTGCAGCCCCACCTTATCAGAGAATAATGTATCCAGCTAACTGTACTTCTGAGATCATGAGGAAAAAAGTAGTCTTTCTAGTAAATTGTAAATCCCAGGTATTTATTACAGCGAGGCAAAGTCTAACCAACACAAGTAGTTTTCTAGAGATAGGATGGCTTGTGCTCTGCAACCACATGCATTTTATATCAGTCACAAAAAGAACAAAATGAAAAATTTATTTTGTATAATTGTGGAAATATCAAATACTAATATTTCTATATGGACACTATAAACCATCGTTGTGTTAAATCACAGAAGACTCAGAAATAAGATAATTTAAGTTCATGATTAGAAGACCCAGTGCATAAATCTATCATTTTTAAAAGTAAATAAGTTTACATATTTAAGGTCATCCTAATAAAAGTCATGGTAGTTAATTAAAAACCCTTGCTATATACTGATTAGCTGACGATACAACATATTAGAAATACAAAAGAAAATATGTTAAGTCACTCTTGAGCACCTCTTTATTTGAATTAAATATTTGTTAAAAGGTCTCTCTGTTCACCACTAACAGAATTGACAGACCAGTGTCAGAGAACCAGAGTTTTCTCAGATATAGTTGGGATAGTTGAATTATAAAACTTCATCATTGTATGAAAATGTGATTCATACAGACTATGGAATACAATTCAGCTATAAAAACAAACAAGTAAATAAATACCCAGCATGATAATCCAACTTTTAGCTATTGCTTATTGTTGTCTAAGAAACTTTCAAAACTTTATAGGCTATTGCTATAGTTCATGGTTGTCCTCTAAAGTGGAAGGTATCTTATTGCTGAAGACACAATGCACTTTTGGCATAGGGCTTAGAGGACCCAAGATGGATTTGACCTGAATGCTTGCTCTAAAAGAAGTATCTCTCATAGGTACTAAAAACATCATTAAGGCTTTCAAAGGATGGAAGCAACTGATAGCCTTACCAAACTTTGACATCTGCAAATTATAACTATAACCAATATGGCTCAATACTGGGTGTTATACTGGCATGGATATCTTGGCCTTAATCAGTAGCTCTACAATTGAACTCAAGGCTTACTCAACAAGATTGAAATCATGCTGATACTGAAAATCTAGCCAACTACCCAGGGTAAGTCAACTCATAGATCTTGGGAAAGAACCTACAACTACCACTTTACCAAACTAGCATAATACCTAACAACATTCCAAATACTTGTCCTTTGGACTCACAGAGAAGTGTAGTTTTCATTCATTGTCAAGGAAACTTCCTTTCGTAACATGTGGAAAAACTACCACCACTGCTTTATTAAACCAGCATAGTCTCTAACTACAGTCTAAATATCCTTAAATCCCAAAAGAAGTATAGTTATCACCTTTCATCAAGGAAACTTTTCTTTGCAAGGGACGAAGATGATCACAAAAAGCCACAGTTGATCAAGATGCAGAGTTACATAGACAATCTTAACTGATGCATCTACAACTCATCTCTTGCACCCAAGGTTCAGGAGTCATTGCAGAAGATGAGGTGAAAAGACTGTCAGAGCCAAAGAAACACCAGCTTTCAGTGAGATTGTGTCTTCTATAAATATCACAGAAACTTTTCCCACAATGTCTTACAAATGTCTTACTTGGAAAAAGATAATGTCACTTGACTATCAGAAGGGGGAGCCTCACAGATCTCAACCTAGATGAAAAACTATATGAAATTAAGGAATGCTTGGAGTAGGAGAAACAGCTGTCCTCAGGGAAGAGCACATCAGTTGGTTACACTGTACCAAGTGGTCACCCCTGAAAAGAAATAAACACAAGTAATGTAATATAGACTGGGCAGGTTGTATTTATGTACTTAAGATTTATGTTGTGTAACAGTAATTTAAGAAAAAGAAGCCATGAATGTGAAAGACAGCAAGAGAGGAAATGTATGGGAGGAGTTGGAGGGAAGAAAAGGGAGGAAATTACATAATTACGTTATAATCTCAAAAAATAAAATAATATGATTAAACACACAAAAATTCATATTGCAGAGCAATGGTTCCAGAGAAAGATCTTTTAAAGGATTGAAACCAAAAAAATGGACATGGTTCTGTCGGAAAAAGAAATTTAATTCGCATTCATATCCCAAATGAAATCATTTCTATATGGGCTATAGATGTAATTGTAAAAATTAAGTAGGTAAATTATATACAATAAGATGATATTTTAATATATTCATGACTTTGGATAATGGACATCTCCTTCATCAAAAGAGATATGACTACATTTGACTATGTACAATGAATATATATTCAAAAGGGGAAATCTTTCTTGACTATTTAATGGAATGTTAAAGGACCACAGAGCAGTAGATAAATGCATGTTAAAAGTCATTTTTAAAGTCATGTGTGCCTAAAGACATATTAACCATCACTATTAATTAAACTAAGTCACAGGGACATACCATGAGTGGTACATTTACAGAAGGATAGAATTGAAGTGACTCTTCCATAAGAGTCCCCCAGGCTCTATCTACTATTTGGCTGTGGATGTCTTATGTGTGTCTGAGTCAGTTGCTGGGTGGAGCCTCTCAAAGGACAACATTAATAGTGTTACAGACTAGTGCTTGCTCATGGGGTGGGTCTCAAGTTTGGTTGGTTATTGGTTGACTACTGCTTCATTCCCTGCACTTCTTGTAGACAGGATAAAGTTGGGGTTGAAAGTTTTATGGGTGGATTGGTGTTTCTACTGTTCCACCTGACTAGCTAGAGGAGGTAACTTCTTCAGGTTTCATATCCTCAGTGTAGTGAGTCATAGGTAAAGTCACCATATTGATCCTTGGGCACCTCCCTTATCCCAGGTCTCTGTTTCATCTTGAAGATGTCTCCCACCTTTTCACCCCTGTTAGTTACAGATATTCTTTTCCTATGGATAATCCTTTTCATAGACATCTAACCATCTCTCCTGTCCTTCTTCAAACCTGATCCTGAACCTCCCATTTCCCTACCCACCCCTTCCATCCCAGTTCCTTCCCTACATCTGCCTCTTAACTCTTATGGAAGAATAGGAGGAAGGATTGCACCGCCCTAAAGGGAACTCCACAGGAAGACCAACAGAATCAACTAACCTGGACCCTTGGGGCTCTCAGAGTCTGAACCACTAACCAAAGAACATACACTGGCTGGACCTAGGCATCCTGGTTCATATGTAGCTGATGTGCAAGTTGGTCTTTATGTGGGTCTCTAACAACTAGAATGGGTCTATCCGAAAAGCAGTTGCTTGTACATGGGATATGTTATACTAACTGGGGTTCTTTGTCTGACCTCAGTGGAAGATGAAGTGACTAACTTCACAGAGATGTGAAGTGCCAGGGTAGAGGGCTTAACAGAGGTGGGAGGGGTGGGCAGTGCACCCACTCAGAGGAGAAGGAAGTGAGGGAAGGATTGTGGGAGAGGGGACTGGGAGGGGAGCAATGAGCTGTATGTAAAGTGAATAAGAAAAATATAAAATTGAATTTAGAAAATGATTCATAGTCATTTTTACTGGAGCAAGTGGTCTAACAGAATTGTCATCCAGTGGCATTGATAATGTCAAGCTGTACAAAACTTGGACAATATATTGAGTTCTGATAGCAAATTGAAGATAGGTTAAGTGAAAGTCATTTCAATGTTACTCTTGAAAAGCATGCACACAGGCAGCAAGAAGGTTCATATCATTATTCCTAATAATTTCAATCTTGAAGCATCTTAAATACATATTAACTATTGAGTAGGGGATGTACTTGTACTTGAAGCCATACACACAGCAGCAAGAATCTGTTAAAACTTATGAATTTTCGTACTAAAATTACAAAGAAGGCAAAATAAATTATTAAATTTACATAAATACATAGGTATAAATGCACACATGAATATGTAAAAACACACATACACACAGAAACAAACATGGATGCAGACACACACACATGGACATGGACACAGACACATGGAAATGCAATCCATACTGTTTAAAAGTGTGTGATTAACTAGACAAGCTATAGAGGAAATAAGGAGACTAATCCCAGAAGCAGTAGGATTCTGGAGAGCTGAAGTGTGGTCCTGATTGAGGGAGAACATGAGGGGAGCTTTGCAGAAAATGATCATATTTATTAAATTGCTGTCACATAGATGAGAAGACATCTACTGTGGTTACCTACTCAGGATCTGTACAAGATCACACCTGTTTGCAATTCCAGCACAGAGTGAGGAAGATGCTCCTGAGGGCCCATTCTTAGCTGAGGATTTGGTGGCTTCTGGGGAAGTTCGAATCACGTTTCTTTTGGGATATGGCCACTGGTTGTTTCCCCATGCTTCAGTGAATGGTTCCACAATGATGCACAAATATGTATCACTAATTAAATTCAGTGCATAAATAAATAAACAAGTAAAGGAAGACAAAGTTTGAGGGAGAGATGTGATGTGTGGGCTTTAGAGGGAAGTGGAATGTGGAGGGAAGGGTACATCCAATCAAGATACGTTGTATGCATATATGAACATTTTTGGATTGAATTAAAAAGTGACTTTTCTATCTATCTATCATCTATCTATCTATCTATCTATCTATCTATCTATCTATCTATTATATCTATCATCTATCTATCAGCTATCTATCATTAGTTTTGCTTATCTTTTAAGATATTTTTATTTTTTATTTGAGAATCACAAATGTAATCTGGTCATATTCACTCCCAATCCTATTCCTGACATCTCTAAATCTACCCTGACTTTGATCCTAATCCCCAACCCCCTGTCCTTTTAATAAAAAAAAAAATAGCCCACTGACTTCAATTTGCATTGTTTATATATTCCTGTATGGGGAACTATACGTGAGATCTTGGTCAAGTACCCAGGAGCCACACTTAAAAATATAAAGACATCAGCTGTCCATAGACTCTTAGGAATGGGAGCCCATGGAAACCTTTCTACTCCATGCTAGAATGTTGGGTAGCTTAATCCTCTATAGATCTTATGTAGGAGCCAAAGCAGCTGTGAGTTCATATTTCTAGTAATTTTCCATGTCAGAAGACCCCTTTGCTCTGGTTATGCAAAACCTCTGACTCTTACAATTTGTTAATTTTTAAAATTTTAAAGTTTTTTTTTTTTTGCTTCTTCTTCCTTAAAGGTCCCTGAGCCTTGGCAGATTCAGTATTCATGAGTTCCATATCCTTACACTGAAGTAACTGCTATTTGAAAAACTGTCGGAGGTCTGTAATTTAGGTGTCCCATTATGACTGTGCAATCCACTGATACTTTCCTTGACTAGTCACAGCCACCATCTACTATAGAAATTAAGTTCCCATATGTGGCCTGAGAGCTGACTGTGAATCTTTCACATGTATATTTATTTAACATTTTCAATGAAACCATCAAGTACTTGAAGAAAAATAACTTGTTAATTTCTATAGTTTATGATTAAAGAAAAATAATATAGTACATAAATGAACGGACTGGTAAACTATATTTAAGAACAAAATAAATAAATAAATCTATGAAAGTATATAGACTAGACAGAGTTAACAGATGTATACAGAGATGGAGGCAGTTTCAATATTTATATATATACCTTGCAGTTCACATCCCTTAATGGCAGGTTTTAAAGAGAGGGAATACTGTTATCCTTTGGTATCCTAGAGAGACAGATTTCAGAATATATCCTCACCCTACTTCACAAATACCCAGTTTCATTTTTAGAAGGTGTAGTAATATTTTCTGGTGACTTTCTCATGTCCTCACAACACATTTTAAGTCCTAAGTTGCATACAAGTATATTGCACTGTGTTGTGGAAATGGTTCTGTGTTGGTTAGAGAAAAATAATAAGAGAAAATGTGAGTATAGGTTCAAGTCAGGTGAAGTTTTTTTTTGTTTATTTTTTTGTTTTTGTTTGTTGTTGTTTTTCAAAAAGCAGTTACTTCAGTGTAAGGATATGGGAGCCATAGATACTGAACCCATGAATATGGAGGATACCTGGAACTAAACCTGTAGGTTCAAAGCACACCTGTCCTGGCATCATGCCAAGGAACACACGAACTCGCTCACGTGGTTATGACTCTCATTCTTTCATGCCCTGGGCATTTCCTATCTTGAAACAACCAATGACTTGACCTCAGATTTATGTCATTTCTTTCATTGGCCAAAAGAAGCCCATATTGCAGTAGTATCTGAACAAAGATGATCATTAGTTGTGTAGATTCTGATGTCCTCCTTTTGAATCTTAGCTGGTGCTGTGAATTCTTTGATCAATAGAATAGAGCAGAAATGACGTATCATATACATACTTGTGTGAAAGGAACTGGCAACTTCTATTTCCCGAAACATTAGCTTCATAATCTTCAGATACAACATAAGATGTCCAAATCCCACCCCCATAGTCCACTCAAGGAAGGTATAATGAGGGGAGTAGGCATGAAACTGTGTAGAGGGGACTGGGAATGAGGCTATATGAGGGCAGTAGGCAGGAAGCTATGTAGAGAAGAGTAGGCATGAGGCTATATGGATAGGGATAGGAATGAGACTATAGGGAAGTGTCCAGTGGTTACCAAATCTCTGAGTGATAAGTTTATGGGATATAGTATAAAATGGTTGTTTTTACATAAGTATATTTTGGGGTTTTCTGTCAAATATTAATAAATGATGCATTCATATTACTTTCAAAACTCTTAGTTTTTCTCCAGATAGCAACGTCAAAATGCCAAAACTCTATTCTTCATCCACAGCAAGCCAGTATAAATTCATTATCCTTACTATTTAAAAATATCTTACAGGACCCCTTTCAGTACAAGTTAAACACCATGACTGACATTAACATGTTTCCAAACACTTGTCTGTTCTTTGCTTTATTCATACTCC
Organism: Grammomys surdaster; assembly: GCF_004785775.1. NCBI lineage: Eukaryota > Metazoa > Chordata > Mammalia > Rodentia > Muridae > Grammomys > Grammomys surdaster. Next base: position 13,895,677 of record NW_021604587.1, read on the forward strand.
AGTGTGTGTTCTTTCCCCTTCTCCTTGAAGTACACAACTGCATCTATGGAAATGGGGTAAAATATTATAAGTTCCTGACCATCAACTTCAAATACTGCGCAAAACTATCAGTTGCATTTTTTTCAATTATTTGCTCTTGCTCACCCAGGTATCTACCATGAGTTTTCACTTGCCTTTCAGCTCTGAGCTCATATTTGAATACCATTTGCTTCTGAGATTATTTCAACAATAGAAAAATCATGCTACTTTCACAAATACATACTTATCAACATTTGTGTCTTTACCACCTTATTCTAATATATTTCCTGCCTGTAAATCCAATGCAAGCTTTTCAACTTTTCTGTAGCCCTTAACGTCTAAAAGGAAAGCCCCAACTTTTCCTCTATCTATTTCATCAACAGTTTTCCTCTCTATTGGATCAAGTCCATAAAAACAAATATTCTTTAATTCCCACTATTAAGAAATCCCCTACTTGTTCCAAATGCCCCCCAGCTAGAGCAACTGCTTTTCATGAGAGCACTGGCTCTGTGCAGGATTGTCTACTTGTGTCTCATTTCTCCCTCTTCCTGTCTTGAACTCTTTCCCAGCAAGCCATGAGTTTTATGTTCCTATGAAATTGTTCTTGTATAGGTTATGTAACTGCAACTCCAACCATACACAGAAGTCAGCTGAATTTAGCCTATCAACAATGTCAGCATCCCTTGTCAAAACACTTCTTAACCTGGCTCCAAGGTCACTGCTCTCTCCTGGCTTTCCTTCGAACTCACTGCCTTTTCCTTACATTTCTGTTGCTTATTTTCACTCATCTCCTGTTACTCTACTCTGGGTTGTTCCAAGGTTTGATGCTTAATATTTCTTCTTTGCCAACACCAGCTGCAGTGCATACATAAACTCCATCTAGTCACTGTCTGTTCCATGTCTGAACTCTCTCCTTAAAATCTGACCTCTTGTATACAATTTCCCACATAACTTTTTTATTTAGATACCAAAATAATTCTTACCATTAACATGCCTACACTGAACTCCTCATATTTTTCCCCAAATTCATACTTCTCAGAGTTTCTACCACAAACCCACTGTAAACTCCATCTCCTCAAACATTCAACCCTAAATCGACACAGTCGTCCTTGATTAATTTTTTCTCTTTCACTTCATGCAATCTACCAGTAAGTCCTGTTTGGCTCTACCTTAAATTCTGCAGCAAAGTATTTGCACTATTACCCCTATAGAAGCTGTAACCTTTTGTGAATTATTCTACATCTTTTCATTTTTTTATTCTTGACCAAGGGATCTATGCTTATCATAAAACACAAGTTCATCATGATAAAAAGTAAGTCGGATTATGAAAATTGCCTGCAAAGTGTCTGCTTTCTTTTTATCTTATCCAGAATTAAAGATAAAAGATTAGCAATGTCATTCAAGGACTCTTCTCTTTCTTTAGAAGTCACCTTAACCCTCTTGGAGCATCAGAAAGATAAGTGTCCTATATCCCAAAGACAAACCCTTGTCTTGCTTGTCTTTGTTTTTTTCTGTCCTTGGTGTGTTTCCCAAGTGATACACCGGATTCTCTTATTTCCTTACAGCTTTTCCTCAAAGATCATTAAGTTCTTTCAATCATGTGTCTGAACACTTGTGTACAAAAGTTTCTTTGCCCAGAGTAGATTATTATATTGGTTTCTTGTCTTACTTTTCTTCACTGTAAGTATTGATTAATTCATTTACCATTAATCTCAGCCCAAGAATATTAGCTCCATGTAGGCAATTACTTTTAGTTTTGTGGCTTATGACCCTCTGCACAGCACCTACAGTAGTTCCTAGTACAGGGTAAACCTCAGCGGGGAATAAATTAGCAGCTGAATTGGGCAAACTGTTCTGAATCCATAACATACAAAGAATGTTAAAAAACAATAATTCTAAGACATTTGGATTACAGTTAAAAATGATCATTGAATCTATGAAAAGTTAAGGTTGTTTAAGAGAATTCCCATTACCATCCCATCATTTGTTTAAAAATTAACTGCTAATACCCAAAGATAGTGGAAAAAGTTCATAATCTTTTGGGAAGGCAATTTGGCATAGTGTATAATTTAGATTCCACTTCACTCAGGAATGGCTTGGCAGGGCCCTGTTATAATTACCATTTCATAAACTAGAGAATTCAAGCCTAGAGAAATTATGTAATTTGTCTTCGGGCATGCAGAATATAAACAAAGAAACACTAGCATTAAAATGATTTTATCAGAGTTGAAATATTTAACCACTGTTTATTATTTTCAGTTTTCCAGATGAAGATACTGGAGGGAATTTCTGGTGTTAAGCAATTTGTCAGGCAGGCAGTTGGAGTCCAGAGATTATTTTCTTAATTGTTATTCTGTATGGTATTCTATTGGGGGAAAATTTTAACTGAAGTGCTTGCTCATTACATCGAGCTCTGAGTTCTATATTAAACTTACAAGCAAAGTGTGGCTGGTGCACAATAGGGCATGAAGATTCACCCCATGCATGCTACACTCTGATTTACCTTTGAGTAAACAAACTGGGAGCATGTGCTAGTTAGAAATCAATAGACAGTGTGACACTTTCTGGCCAACACTGAGGACAGCTCCTTGATATTCTTCTTCTTAAATTATGCTCCTCTTTCTCCACTCTCTTACATAATAATTTTGATTTGTTTTTTTAAAGTAGCAAAGATTTCTCAAAGGGATATTTTAGGGGTCAAAAACTTATACTTTAACTGCATTAATTCAGCCAAACATAACTCAGGCAGTAAATAAGTTATAAATCCTAAATCAATAAATACATAAATAACTTTTCAGTGCTTAACTGAGAAAGACTTTCAGTTTGATTTCAAGCTTAATCTTGGCTAAATTGCTGTCATTCTGAAAGTATCATGCCAATTACCCTCCAAAAATGCAGCTTTTAGAAGTTTGAACCTAACTCTGTTAAACAGTTCTGAGGAATTCCAGGATACTGGGAGTAACCCAGAGTGCTTCCTTTGGCAAAGTTCTTAGGTCAGACATGGGTGGGATGAAAGAGATAGGAGTGATTGAGACCAGAGTTCAGGTCAACCCTTTTAGTAAAAATATATTGAGCATCCACCCATCTATTTTTAACAGTGAGATGTGTAATGATTATATCACTCCTAGGAAGTGGGACACAATTGTGTCTATATAACAGAATTGATACATTCTGTGGTCTTTCAATCCATTATTTGTGTTCTTAAAGCATATCTTAGAAAAACTATCTCATAATGGCTACAGTATAATTGTATTTCTCTTAGTTTCCATTCTTTAGGTATGCTTTATACTTTGTGGTATATATTGTGCTTTCCAGTCTTTAAGACAAGGACTGGAAAACATTTCATTAAAAGACTGATTTCCTGAGCAAACAAACATATGTTATGCCATACGAAAATATTGATTTTTTCCTGGAGTTGGGAGTCTTGTTATATCTAGTTGCATCAAGTAGGGCATCTGAAGGTCACATGCATGCCAGCCATATTCAGAGTAAAACTGTTCTAATCCATTGTGACTCATGCAAGGAAGCAAACACTGCTGGAAAACTGTAACTGACAAGTCAACATATTTATATGTTTATATTGCCGTTGACTTAGTTGCTTGGGAAGTTTCAAATGTGCACTGTGCTTAAATTAAGAACAGACTTTTAGGGAGTTCCTGAAAATAGGCATCAACTAACCATCTCTGCCAACCCTCAAAATACTATCATTCTCATCACAGGTTGGCTTTGAATGCTAAAAATGATGTCTAATGTCTGCTGCAAACTAGGAAAATTGTAATTGTCAACAATAAGTTAACTGCTTCTAAGTAATTAATGGAATCTAAAGTGGTCCCCAAACAAAAGTAAATAGTACAATCTGAAGTAATAGATATGGCAATTCCTCTAGCCTTACAGCATGCATCCTATAGGTATATTGGAATGTCACATTGAACCCATCTATATATGCATTATTAGATATCAATTTAATATAAATTTCTTTAAATTTTTAAAATTGTTATCATTCCATGTACTGGCTGTGGTAGTGATGTGAGGATGAGCAATGTGTAACCAGTGGAAAAGGGGATGGATGGGTGGGGAAGACACTCACACACACAGAGACAGAGAGAGAGAGAGAGAGAGAGAGAGAGAGAGAGAGAGAGAGAGAGGAGAGAGAGCGAGTACTTTCTTCACTTCTGTAAACGGAAGTGTTCTGAGGCAACAATATGTTAAGAGGATACTCATACATTGTTTGGATTGCCATACGTGAAATGGTAAGTACCCCCCACCCCTACCTGACTAAGAACTCGACATTTCTGTTTCCCTTTCTTAAGTGGCTGTGCTTGAGGGCTAAGGTAGCAAATTAAGGAAAGAAATCTGAAGACATTCACTAGAGACCTTTGGGCTATCTTTTAAGTCTGTTACTATGTAGATTGGAGTGAGAGAAAAAACTAAACAAGGTAGATTTAAGTTCCACTTCAGGATTAAGATAATACAACTGTTTCCTTAGAATGAGTCAGGAAAAGAACGAGGTGACTTTGATCTCTATTTCTACCTATAGTTTACAATCTTTCTCATGTTTTTTTTTTTTTTTCTTTTTTCTTGCTTAACTCTCCCTGGTATCCTAGTTTTGAACTGAAAATACTACCTTCATGGGCAAAACATCGAATTGATGAAAGTTGTCCTTAGGATTACAATATTATCTAGTGTGATGGTTAATCTCACAAGCTAAGGAGAGGTTGTCAAAAAGGTTAAACCAAGGTGCAGAAGTTCTACCCTGGGGCACTATTTCATGTGTTGGAGTGCTGGACTTGATAAAAGAAGAAAGCATTTAACTCTTTTTCTGACTATAGATGCAATATTACCAGCCTCCTGCTCCTACCTCTACAAAGACTGTCATGAGAGATTGAGTACTCAAACTGTGAGACAAAACTACCATCTCCTTAAGTTGTTTTATCAGTTTACTTTTTAAATACTTAAGAGGAAAGTAACCAAACTCATGTGCTGACCCCTTATGCGATTGTAGAGTTCTACCACTAAGCGGGACATCCACAGCACACATCTTGTATTTATTTCATCAAAGCCGTCATCTGGACCTCATGCTTTGCAGCCTGCTAAGTTCTCAGGGAAATTTTGCCAAGTCCTCCAAGGTGCTGTCAACCAACTACACGAACATAGCTTCCATCAGAGCTGTAGGCTGACATTTGTTAGTATGTTTAATGTATTATTATATTCAGGCCTCATATCTGATCAGTATTCAGATACCTCATGTTTCTCTATATGTTCTAAACTATTTGTTCTTCAATTACTCACAACAGTCACAATTACTTCGACAAAAGTAGAACTTTTGTTCTATTCGTATATGCTATTGTATACAGTTTGTAACAACATGAGTTTGTATTAGTTAAAGTCTGAAACATGTAGTTTGTATTATGTAAAATTTTGCACAATACAAAAATGTAAATATTTACATGTAAATATATTAAACACAAATTAATTGGATTATCTTTCCAAAATTCTAAGAGCATTGGAAGCTGTTATGTTAGAAATTTTTACTGTTTTCCTGTTATGGACATTCTCTCTTATGATTCCTATAACGTTTATTTTTATACTCATGTTTATTTATATTTTCTGTAACTTTATTTTACTAGTAATATAAAGTTTAACTTAGCTACATGTAAAAATCTGTAAGGTTTGCACATCTAGTAAAGCTTTTGTCCTTTCTTCACAGGACAGAACATGGTGTCTAGTGTTCAGTCTGCACTTTCATTTGGTGACAAGTTTCTTAGGCTGGCTGGATTGAAAGAGCCCATAAAAGGATAATAAAATAATCATATATTTATCCTAGATTCATGTAAACCCTTTAAATACACATTTTTATAGCTGCAAACATTTTATTTGATGTTTTCTAGCTTATTTTTATTTTGGTAAGAGCATTTTTACAGGAGCTTTATCTGTCCCTGGCAAGTTTGAAGTGCATAATGCAGTACTCTTCCTTCAGGCAGAGCTACAACGAGGCTCATAAGGCCTTATGACTTTTTGCGCAATTAAAACTCTGCAATGGACAATTGCTTCTCTCCCTTTATTTTCTTAACAATTGTTGTTCCATAGTGGATGACTACATGAGGAGTTCCGTGTGAGAGTAGCAGACTCTAGTTTGTTCTTCTGTGATTGACTTATTTCCTTAGTAATATACTCTTTGTTCGGCCATGTAGTTTTTAATGATAGAAATGTAAACTAGGGAGACTACCTTGAAAGTTTAAGTTTGCAGGCTCTAGAAACCCAACTTTCGATTATCGATGCAAAATGATTGGAATCAGAAACTCAAGGAGGTCTTTACGAACAAATTATGTACAGCACCATCCACACTACACATATGTGCAATTGATACCAAAGCAACTTCCTTACCACCTCTAGGGTTCTTTTTAAATGTAGTCTCAAAATTCTGGTTAGCTTCTGAATAGCATATTGCCTTTAAAACATGTAAGATGTTAATAATGAGGGATAATTAGAAACATTTAAGATGCAGTGAATGTTGCTATTTTTTTTCAGATTTGCTTTTTGAATCATAAAATTCTTTTCACATTTAAAGACAATGTTTAAAAGTGTTAATTAGAAATTTAGAGTAAAACAATGCCCAAATAATGTGAGTTTATCTAATGAGAATCACATCACATAATTAATACTGCTTTAGACTAGGGATAGCATAACCAAAAGCCACATTATATTCAAAAAGCACGTTTATCAACTCATTTGCCTTTGTGTTTTATTATTGTTCCTTGTTTTAATATTCTAACCACTGGTGAATTCCACAAAAAAAGAAAATTACATCCCATAATAATTGAATTATTATAAGGCTTGTATATGTTCTAAATATAAATTCAACTTAAACAAATATATAGACCAATGTAGACTAATACAATCACAGAATCAGAAACTTTAGAGCTTTAAGCAGCTTTTCAACTGCATCTATCTTATCTCTTAGTGAGGCTAATTCTCATTCTCTCATTGGACATTAGTTACTCATAGTTCTTTGACTAGGGGTGAGATACCATTAAATTTTTCTCTCTTCTGTGTTATAATGCCATTGTTCCAGTTTTGTTCATGCAGCCACTTGTAGGAGAGACTGTTTCAATGCATATTTCCTGGCTCTTACAAGCGCTATACTTTGCCATGTTCACAGAGCTGTAGATGCTTGAGCTATGATGTAGATGCATCTCTTGGAGTTGGGTTCTCCAGAGTCTGATCTGTTGATATCTGCCTTCTGTCCTTTGTGGTTTTCTGTGATCTCCATTCACTGGAAAGAGAAGCTTCTTTGATGAGGTTGGTATTTACACTTCTCTGTGGAAATGAGAACAAGATTTAGAGTGGTGTAAGAAATCATGCTGGTCTAGCATAGTCTTACTAGCCCCAGGAAGCTGGCTAGGTTTCTGGACCAGGCATGATTTTCTTCCTGTTGGGTGAGCCAATTAGACAGCTGTTGGTTGGCATAGCTTGTCATGCTGTTATTGTCATGGTTCATAGGTGTTGCAGCTGGGTAAGACTATTTAATCGCTTTCCTCCCTTGGCAACTGGCATAGTATTTTCTGAAACCGTGGAAATTTGATTTGATTTTTTTTATATTTAAGTTTCCTTTTAACTTTCTAAGCATTCGGAGTCTTATAAGTCATTTATTCCTTTGGTACTACCTTCTAGTTTTATTTTAATGTTATTAAAGTGGGTATCATAAATTCGACACCTTAGAATATGATGAGAATAGTCTCCTTAACTCCAGTAGCATTAATATTTACCTATGTTCCTCTGTACACAGATATATGTAGCTCTTAACCTGCAGTGAAGAAACAGAGACTGTTACAGAAAGCTATACACAACTGGTCAAGACACAGTTTGCCAAATCAGACTACATACATCTATTAGAGAAAGATACACTACTGTTACACATATACATTTGAGAGGATATTTGGGGAGGCATGGAAAAGATTAGAGGGAGTATAGGAAAAGAGAAATGATGTAATTATATTAAATTAAAAATAAATTTAGAAAATTAAGTCCATCTTTCTATTGTTTCCAAGAAATACATCCTACTGCCAAAATCATCTACAAACTGGTTGTCAAAGAACTTAGTCTATCAAATGAATGGAAGTTGAAAAAAATTGTTGTAAGTACTTGGATAAAAATAAAGAGTTGACTTCAAAGTAAAATTACCTTTAAGAGATTAAAAAAAGGCTACTACATATTAATTCAGGGAGCAATGTATCATGGACATATAGCTAAGGTTTTGCGAATGTTATTATTTTAAAGAACCAGATCTTGGATTATCTGAATCTTTGTATGTTTTTGTTTGTTTCTTTTATATTAACTTCTGTCCTGGTTTTTATTGTTCCTTTCTCTCTACCAGTTTTGTGTTTAGTTTGTTTTTGTTTTTCCAAACTATTGAGGTACATGATTAGTTATTGGTGCTCTTTCTGATTTTTTAATGTAAGTACTCAATGTTCAAGATTTCTATATTAGGACTATTTCAACATGTCCCAGAGATTTTGGTGGTTTGTTTTTATTTTCATATAGTCCCAGAAATTTTCAAATGTCCTTTTTGTTTTGTTTTATTTTTGTTTTCCGAGACAGGGTTTCTCTGTGTAGTTCTGGCTGTCCTGGAACTCACTCTGTAGACCAGGCTGGCCTCGAACTCAGAAATCCGCCTGTCTCTGCCTCCCAAGTGCTGGGATTAAAGGTATGCGCCACCACCACCCAGCTCAAATGTCCTTTTTGATTTCTTCTTTGATCTACTCATCATTCAGGAGTGCATTGGGTAATTTTCATGAGTCTCTGTAGTTTTCAGAAATCCTTTCACTGTTGATTTTGAACTTTACTGCATTGTGGTCAGATAGAGTACATGTGGCTATTTTAATTTTTCTATATTTACTGAGATTGGCCTTGTCTCCCAATATATTATCAATTTTAAAGAAACATCCATGGGCTACTAATAAGAATATGCCTTCTATGGTGTTTGATTGGAATACTTTGTATATCTATTAGGTTCAATATATTATGTTATATAACTCTGATTTTATGTTTAATTTCAGATGACTGCTGGAGAAGATGGTATATTCAAATAATCAACTATTATTTACTTGAGGTTAACTAGTGATTTTAAGCCAATGTGTGTATGTGTGTATGTATGTATGTATGTATGTATGTATGTATGTATGTATTTAGTTTGTTTTGTTTTATTTTATTTTATTTTATTTTTGGTGAACTTGGGTGGGCCAGAGTTTTGTTTAAAGTTAGAAAGTATGTAAGTACACTGTCTCTCTCTTCAGACACACCATAAGAGGGCACCGGATCCAATTACAGATGTTTGTGAGCCACCATGTGGTTGCTGGGAACTTAACTCACAAACTCTGGAAGAGGAGTCAGTGCTCTTAACTGCTGAGTCATCTCTCCAGCCCTTGTTTGTTCTTAGTCCTATTTTGTATCTCAAGTTTTATATCTTCTCTTGGTTTCTTTCTATAGTCTCTTGGTTATGCTTATCTCTCCATTCAGTCCAAAGTATTGCTTCTAATAGTCTCTGTAGGGTTGCTGTAGTGTATATGAATTCTTTAACATGTTTATATTGTGGACTTTTAAAAACTGTCAACTATGACTGATAGTTTTCTGGGTAAAGTAATCTTGGTTGACCTCTCTGTTTTTCCAGAATTTGGAGCATATTGTTCCATGTTATTCTGGCTTTTAATGTGGACAAGTTTGCCCTTATATACATATGATACGTGACTTTTCTTTTGCAATTTGTATTGCACTTCCTTTTTTTTTATAGTGATTTTTTTTTTTTTACTATAATATGATGTAGGCAGCTACTTTAGTGTTTTGTGTCTCTCTTATATTCACTTGTATGGGTCTGTCTATCCTTAAGATTTGATCTCTTCTATTGATCTGAGATGATTATTCTGTACCCACAATTAGTAAATTTATGTTTTTCTCATGGTATTCTAAAGTCCATGCATTTTTTATTCCATATTTTTCTTCCACTTGCTGGTCGAGTTTCTCTTCTTTATACTCAAGTATTGATGTAACTGTTTTCTGTTTGATCCATTCTATTGTTAAGCCTTATACTGAATTTTGTTGTTGGGTCATTGAATTTTTTCCAATTTCATGTTCATTTTAGCTTGGGTTGTCATCATTATTTATATGTATCTATTTCATTCTGTTTTCAAGTCTTGCTTCTCTCTGTAAGCCCACTAAACCATTTGTTTATGATTTTTTAGACTTAAGTCACTTGTTTATCTATCCAAATTGCATTCCTTCACATATTTGTTCATGCTTCTTTTATATCTCTTCAATTCTTTGGTCATGGTTATAACTGTTCTTTTAAGTTTCATGTCCTGAGTTTCATCTAGTTGATTCCTACTAAAGAACACTTCCAGGGGTCTGGTGGTACTCAGAAGGTACACAATATCCTGGTTTTTCAATGTTTCTGTTTTTGAGGAAGACTTGGCCACTTGAAGTTAATTCCTTGGCTATGTATCTGACATCGGTTTCTAGACTATCTATAATGAATGAGAGTTGAGTTCTCTGTTATGCATAGTTGGTGGATTTCAGATCCTGTAGGAGGAGTTTATATTTCAGTTCTCTTGACACTTGGTGTTGCTTTTTGATTAGAGATTCTGGGGTGACTCTGATATAGTTGCTATCAGCCATCACCAGTGTATCCTAGGGGGTCTCAGACTTGCTGTGTGATTGTATGAGATGTAATAATATCTCCTAAAGTGGTTCCTTGGTAGGTCTCAGTTTGGGGAACGGCGACATGGGATGCAGGACTCAGAAAACTCATTAAAAGGAGACCAAAGATGAAGTTTCTGGCCTGGCTTGGGTATTAAAAACTAGCATGAGGTAAGGGACCATATGGTTTCACCGAGAAAGCATAGGACATTGGCTCCTGGTAGCTTGGTGGGGCAAAATGGGTACCTGAGTAAGGGTATTAATTGCTATAATAAACCACCATTACCAAAAGGGTTTCGTTTGCTTATACTTCCACATCACAGATGATCATCAAAGAAAGTCAGGGCTGGGACTCAAGGCAGGGATCTGGAGTCAGGAATTGAAAGAAGGTATGGTGGAGCACTCTCTCCTGGCTTGCTCCCCATTACTTGCTCAGACTGCTTTCTTATATTATTCAGGACCATGGCTCAGAAGTGGTACCACCCACAGTGACTGAGTCTTCCCACATCAATCATTAATCAAGAAACTGTCCTACAGGCGTACCTGCAGGCAAATCTTAAGGAGACATTTTCTCAACTGAAATTGCTTTTCCCAAATGAATGCCAAGTTTCATAAAAACTAACCTCACTGGCAAGTTAAGGGAGGGGACAGAATTAGCTAGGAAACTCAGATTACAGCTTCCAGTGAGGTATCTGTAGGAAAGGCTGCAGGGGACTGGAAGACTCTTCCTCATAATTGTACAGGACCACCTTCATATCTGTTAACCGTCCCTGAAGAAAATGGCATAATGGCATCTATGAGTGTATGAGATTTGCTCTCTTTGATTATTTGCACTTTAATTACTGTGCTGGAATTGGACTATGCTCTCTGTGACATAGGGATGATCACATCAGCAGTGATCCAGGATTTTCTACCATGAAGAAGATAGATAAGTATTTTAAATGACTAAATAAATTACTAAACATTATTAACAAAATAGAATTGACCGACTATTTCTGAAGGAAAACCCTAGAAGACTTCAAAATCTTCCATTTTTCCACAGTCCTGACACTATGCCTCCCACATTAACAAAGCCTGACTAATATCACTAATTGATGCACTGCTTTTTGAGGCAGGTTCTATTGTGTAGCCCAGGCTGGATCCAAATTCACAGTCTTCTTGTTTCAGTCTCTTGAGACCTGGGATTGCAAGTGTGTACCACCACACCCAGAACCATTAATTTATTTCTAAGCAATGGGAAGGATTTTTTTTCTATCCAAGAATCCCTTTTTGATAATTGTCAAATTTTATAGTAGTGCTTATGACCGTTACTCAGACAATATTTGCACTGAAGTCATTACTCATTACCTTTTCCCCTGAAACACATATGCCCTCTAATTGAGTTAACTTCTTGGTTTTGATTCATTGATTGGTCAAATGAAGCACCTCTTTGAGTAATTTTATTTTCAAGACAAATAAATGGGTCACACATGTCCTGAGTCATTGTGTCTGAGAAGGCCTTCCTGTCCTCAGTTGTGAATGTAGAGCTGACACAGGGGTAGAATTTTGGCTCCTAAATGGCCTGGTATTTCTTTTACGTTCTGTTTCAAGCAGTTGTATGGAAGAAGAGCCTCTGCATATCCTCACAGGGCTCACTTTAAGCTTGACTGCATAGGAGACTTTAGAATAGTATCATTGTAATCAAAGTAAATCATTGTGATTAATTTTTCATCACTACTTAATGTTTAATTTCAGAAATGATTAGAATTCACTTGGCTGTTGAATCTCTGCATTTATAATTCTGCTTTCACACACTCTGTCTTCTTATCCTACAATCTTGCCTGTTTTGCTGTTGTCTTTCACCTCAAATTTTGTATCTTTGCTTTTAAAGATAATGTGTTAGAATCTTCATTCTATGCCTCCTTCAGCTTTCTCTGCATTGTGGTCTGCTTATGTCCTGGTTTAAAAATGAGTGGTGATGATTTTCCAACATGTAAGGCATTGATAATAGCATCTTTTCATTTGCATAGATGTTTGATTCTTACATATTAGATAGGAATGAGGAGTGGAGATTTTTAAAGAGGAAACTAATTTTTAAGAAGTATACACATGAGCTGGGCGGTGGTGGCGCACGCCTTTAATCCCAGCACTTGGGAGGCAGAGGCATGTGTGACCCATTTATTTGTCTTGAAAATAAAATTACTCAAAGAGGTGCTTCATTTCTGAAGTTCGAGGCTAGCCTGGTCTACAGAGTGAGTTCCAGGACAGCCAGGGTTACACAGAGAAACCCTGTCTCGAAAAAACAAAAAAACAAAAAACAAACAAACAAAAACAAAGATGTATGCACATGGATGCTTTGTTCAACTGCTGTATTTTGTACTTTTTTTATGTATAAGTGATTATGGATCATGATCTGTTCTGTCATGAAACTCATAGAATCCCAGCTTCCTTCTTACCTACTCTAGCGAGACTATCTGTGTGTCTAGGTCCCAAACTCAGGAAGTGTTTCTGCCTTGAAGTGGTCAAATTTTATTTATATTCAAATCTATTTTCTGGGCATTACCTTAAAATTTTTCTCAGCAAGAAGAGACAGAAATTACAGAGCAGTAAATTTAGTGAAGTTGCTTGTATTTAACCCTTTGCTGTCAAATAAAGATATACTAAGATATATTTGAAAAATGTAGCATAATACATCATGTTATAAATTGGAATGAAAAGAAAGCAAGAGACCCCCACCAAGGAATTTAAGTCAAATTAGTTGTGTCAATTAATTTGAAAAGAAGATATTTTGAATATTAGATGAAAATATTTTATTTTATGATTCAGAGATATTGAAAACATATGAAACTTGGTCACATGGATTATCAGCTCAAAAGTTACAGTAGAGTTGGGCTTGAATTTGTCTTTGCTACCTTTATGACCATGAGTTCTTCAACCACAACTGTATCTTGGTGCCTCCCCTCTATCAAATTCTCCCAAGGTATTAAACATCCATGCAAAAATATCTATGAATTTAAGCATGCATGGGAAGCATACTCCTTAAAATTAGATATTATCATCATTCCAATTATCAAGAAAACTACTAAGCATAAGTGAATGTGATTCCACAACTAGAACAAAAAGAATATGTCTATTATGGATGGGTAACCCTGAGAATAGTGAACACTATAACTCACTGAATACACATGCTCAGGTTTCAGGCTGTTAAGATTAATACCCAATGTTATACTTAATGAAATACAGATCGTTAATAACGTCTAACAATTTCCAATTAAAGAAATATGAGTTTTGCAAGTACCAAGAGCCTCCAAACTTGTTTTTATTTTAGAGATGTCTAAATATCTCTTAAAAATTCTGAATGTCAACTTATACTATAGAATTCATAAATTACATTGAGTTTGGCAGAGACTTCAATATATTTTAAACCCTTCAGATGACTCCAATTAGTGGGTAAGTGTAGAAATGCTGTCCTTACATATAAAACTTTTGCTTTATAATTTAGTTTCATTATTTGTGAAATAGAAGTCTGAACATATCTACAAAAAGGCAAACTTTAGGATCAAGTAAGAAATGTGAAAACATATTTTTTATATATAACCTAGAAGTGGTGTGGGTCTATAGACTTAAATTTCTTTAAATGACTACCTTCAATAAGTTGAAGAATTTAGACCAGAGTATTTTATATTTCCTGAGATAAAAAATATTTTATATCTTCTTAAATTCTTAATGAGAACAGAAACTTCTTGAATCATGTCGACAAACCCTGACTTTAAAGTCATTTATAACCCATCCTTTGTTACTAAGAGCATACAAGTATTTATCAATTCTGACTGCAGCATGAGCAACCCGTAGAGTACCCTTCTGGAACATTCTCATCACCCTCAGCAACATATTTTATTGACGTCAGAATTCTGAAACAATTTGTTTGCTAAATGTCTCGCCAAATCAGTGACAGTAAAAGTCTCAAGATTTTTTTTTAAAAAATGTTGTTTCTGGCCTGAGATGAAGCCACACAATATCCACAAATGTCCCGAACTATTATTGCCTTTTAATTTAATGATCTGCCCACAAAATATGTAGCAGAGCACTTTAAAAAATGGCAGACACCATTATTTATTTCCAAAATGGGACCAACTGGCATCTTTGTTCTCTTAGCATTATGAATTTCTGCGTGCCTTGACCACTTTTATAATGCATGGCACAGATGACTTGTGGAGGAGAGAAAGTAGACCCTCTCAGGCTACTGGGGAGACACCATTTACACTTCTTACAGAAGGTTTGGACCACTGTAGGATGAGAATATATGATTAGATAGTACTCTTAGATATGACTTGTAAATAGATTAGTGGCAACATCTGAAGTATCATGTGCATCTGTAATTTCATTTGTGTTTAATTAGAATCAAATGAAAATACACTCAACTCTTTATATGGGAATGGCTTCCCATGGAAATCACCCATGGTGCCATACTTTATTGATGTCATTGGCTGGAAGTAATTTGTTTGCTTAATGTCTCACCAAAGTAGTAAAAAGTTTCAAAAGTTTTAAAAAATGTGGTTGTTAACATTTCAAAGGTAAAGAACATTGACTCAGTCATACTTAACTACAGAGATGCTTATGGCTGCTATATTAACAATAGCAAAGAAAAACAACAAGCTTAGCTGGCTGTCACCAGATGAATGCATAGTGAAATATGGTACATAGACACCGTGGTATATGATTCAGCTGTGCAGAAAAATGAAGTTTGTAGGAAAATCAGTGGGTCTCCCTACAGGGTTGCTCTCTTCCTCAGCTTCTTCCAACTTTTCCCTAATTCAACCACAGAGGTCACAAGTTTATGTCCATTAGTTGGGTGCAAATATCTGCATCTGACTCTTATATAGATGTAAACAGGTATAAGTGTGAACAGAGTCTAAACACCTAGAAATGAGAATAAAAGATGGTATCCTTAGGTATTTAAGAAGGATGTACAGTGGGTCAAAGGACAAATGAAACATGGGATAAACGAAAAGACTTGGAGGGTGGATTTCAAAACAACAACAAAAAGAAATAAAACAAACAAACAAACAAACAAACAAACAAAACAAACAAAACCAGGAAGATAATGGTGAGGGAAGAAAGAGGGTAGAGTACCACAGAAGCACATTTTCTTCAGTTAAGTCTTGATAGTATCTAGCATATCATACGCTAATTCTGGAAGATGAAGTCAGAATATATTGTTGATTCAGAACAAGTTAAGATACATACTCTTTCATTAAACTTTTAAAGAAATGTTAGGAAATCAAACCACCAGAAAGAACTATTTTATATCTGACAAGATAAAGAAGTTGAAGATGGTTGTAGGTCAACCATTGTACAGATTGCAAAATGGAAATTCTCACCCCGTGTATAAAACACTCATATTTGATAGAGAAATTTAGATTTTATTATCAGTTGTTATTTCAGTATATTCATAAGCTTTCTTGAAGTCAGAGTAATACTATTTAAGGAACATGAATGTCTAATCCTGGTGTAGGTGATTTTAAAACTGTGAATCAGCCCTCCTATGCTGACATGAGTTTTACTTGCCAGATAAAAAAGGTATTTAAAATTTTAAATTGTGCTTCAAACTCCAGAAAAAGAAAAGCTTAGAAAGAACATTTACCCAACTCTAAATATTTCTAAGTACTTGCAACAATTTTTATTATGGTAATGTCTCCTTGGAAAGCAGTCTTCTGTAATCCTGGGTCTAATCAGTGAGTTCTTTCTGATTTGGACAAAGGGACATACATGATAATTATCTAGGAATGGTACAATACCTCTAGAAGAGACAAGTGTGCTAAGAATGATGGAGCTGGGCTGTATGGTTAGCAGAAAGTTCCTAAAAGTCAGAACTCAGCAAGATCTGTTTTCTTACTTACAGGGCTTCTCCTTCCCCACTTTTACTGGACATTCACAGACAAGGTTACTCATCACATAGTGCAAAGTCTGGTGGACTCATTTTGCAGACATACGCTATAATGCTCTAGACCCAACACATATTCAACTATAAGACTAGCTCTCTGGTCAATGGAGTGGAAATATTCCCTTTGAAAAAGCTATAATGAGCAAAATGTGAGAACACATTATTGTCAATAAACAGAGATTCTTCTGAATGCTGACAAGATTCTCCATGCATACAGAGAAGTAGTTTTTGTTGCTCAGATGCACAAATGTTATAAAAATGTTTTATATGTGAATAGAATTTCATAAGAGCATCTTTCTTCACCATGTCGGTTCACTTTACCCTCATATGTTAAAAAAAATCAAGCCTAAACTAGGGGCTATGGAGAAGACTCAGTGTGTATAGGGTACAGTGATTTCCGTACAAATTTAATGAACTGAAATCCCTAGTCCTTATATAAAAGTGGGGTTTAATGGTTTGTGTCTGTATTCCCAATATTAGAGATGATAGAGACAGGTATGCTCCTTTAGATTCCGAAACAGCAAAGCTAATTAAATCTTTGTGATTCTAGCTCAACGAAATACCACTTAAAAGAACAGGTTGGGAAAATGATAGGGGAAAGACACTGGATGTCAAACTCTGACCTGTCCAACACTCCTCCTACATGTACAGACACACCACACATCCCCTCACATACACATAAAAATGTATGCAACATATATACAAAGAAAAGAAACAGAAAAAACACAAAACAAGCAAAAATTCTAGCTTTAAAGAAAATATAAAAATATTTTCATTGTGACGTTTAACTTCATGCTACTATAGTTGGCTCATTTTTCCCTTTCAGGTGTCTTGAAATTAATCATAGCAGACTTCCTTTATGTTCTATTAGTTTCTGTAATTAATCATTATCTTCCATTCACCATTATCTATTAAATGCTGAGGAATACGGATGCAAAGCAAACCTTATTATGCTTACTGTGTTGCTGGGCTTTATCAACATCTACAATTAATTCTGCTCATTTTAGAATTAGATGGAAGCATGGCATAATTAAGTGTACTTTTTTGCCTACAAATACTGAAGCACACTGATTAAGTTCCTAAAATCAGGTTTGTCAGTAAACCTGTGATATGTCTTTGCATCTACATTGTATGGTGGGAATAACTCTGACTTGGGCATCTGATCCCTGGATTCAGCTTGTAGGCATTTGTTGCTTAGATTTTGGTTTTAAAGTTTCTTTCTCAGTCACTCCCCATATGAGAATATAGGGCATGGGACTACTAACTCTGCATTGCAGGGCATTTTGGGTAGGGACTGATGGATGTTAGTTAAGATTTTAAATATTCACTAAAGTAAGGTGCAGTATGCTTATGTAAGTGCGGGTGGATGGGAAGCATATGATAAAGATGGAGGCAAAAGCATGCTGTTCTCTAACGTCCCTGATGTTTTTCTGTAAGGAGTGTACAGGAAGAGGTAGATGGATGTCATAGCCCTAAAGGACTAATCCATCTAGAATGAGGACTGAAGGATACCCTGCATGAAAAATTTCAAGGTCTGTGAAAAGGCTCTCGATAACCTTAATCAACAGTGAAATGCAAATTAAAACTAAAGTGAGAAATACTCTTAGACCCGATGGAGCAGCCATGACCCAAAAGAAAAAAAAATAGTATTGGCAAGAATTTGAGGAAAAGGTGCTGTAGGTGATATTAGTTATGAGGATTTTTTTCCAAAAGTTAACAATAAAAATTTCCTATGAGACAGAAATCACACTTTGGGTGTATATCCAAAGGGAATTGAATCATTTAAGGTGATAAAGCTGCACTCCCAAATTTATTGTAGTACTATAAATGGGGCTGTGGGATGGAATCAACTAGGTGTCCTTTGACAGTCAAATGGAGAAGGAGAAATATATATTATTTATTATTATATTTATAATAAGTATTTTATTCCATACATAGAGTACTATTTACACTGGTACTTACACTGGTATTTACAGTAGCTGGGACACTGGTAAAGGAAAAGAAGGGCAACGCTGATCAAAGAATATAAACATTTCGGCTGATGCGATGGCTCAGCCTAGAAAACTGCTATACAAACTTGAGAACCCTAATTATTCCCCAGAACCCAGGAGAAAAAACACAGGATGTGATGCTATGCATCTCTATCCCCAGTACTTCTCTAGCAAAATGGAAGGTGGCAACCGATGAATTGCCCAGAAACCCATGGACCAGTTAGCCAGGAGCATGCAGCAGAACAGAAACAAAGAGACCCTGCCTCAACAGGATGAAGATGAGAGCAGATACCTGAAGGCTGTTCTTTCACTTCTATACATGTGCTATGAGATATATGTACCCCACACTTACTAAAAAAGCAAGAAAGTTAAAAACATTAAAACCTCTATTAGGTTGGAGAAGCTTGGGAGGTCTATTGTGCATGGCAGAGAATGTAGTTAACCATCATGTGTTTTTAAACTGCTGGCAATAGGTAAGTGTGCCTGCCAAAGGCACAACAATTTTGTAAGGTAAAGCACAGATTTAAAATCCAGTTAAATCATTTTGTTTTAGCGTTTGGAACAGGACTCCCAAATTAGCCCCGAGTAGGCTCAAATGCTGATTCTTTTCACTTGATCTCCTAAAAGTTTGGGATTATAAGCCTGCAGACCCAGACCTATCCCAGGGAAAGTACATGTTAATTATCCATAGCTATCCATCACATAATATGTGTGATTTGAATCAATAGTATTCAACAAATGCATTTAATTTCATCAACCAAAAATGGAGGTTACAAAACAAAATGCTTTTAAAATTCTACCAGATTTGGTTTCAATATTTAGATATTACAGGGATAGGGAAAGCATACATTTACACTGGTCATGCTTGGGAGACTGTAGGGCAGTTTCTTGCAAACTGTTCACATAGGAGGAACATGCTTCTCTCTAACTATGTTTTTGCATGCCAAGTCTGTAGAGGAAAACCATCTGCTTAGCTATTGGGATAACACATTCTACTCTCAACCTTTGCTCTTGAAATCTCTAGATACCTAGGACAAAATAACGAAATTGTTGGCTATTTTCCTACTTTACATGCACAGTGACCTCATTCTCAGCTGTTTGGTGTGTGCTGACAGAGTCCTTAGCTCTGAGCAGTTGTTCACAATCAGCTGCACCAATTAAGGGAATCCTTCCCTAGCTAGGTAGTAAGAAATGCCCAGAGACTCAAAATGAGCCCCTGGGGAAGGACTAGCATGCACAAATGAAATCATAATAATATCGGTAAAGGGGATACCTGTTGGGTTTTTTTTTTCTTTTTTCTTTTTCTGTTTCCTAGAGCAGAAGAAACCTTAGGGGACCTGAACACCTGGTGACATGGTTTGCTCAAATTCATTTGCCAGTTTGTTCTCATTCCTGTAAGGGAATTAGTAGAGAGCAAAAGGTTTTTAAAGAATTCGATGAAAAGCCATCTGTTCCCTGGGCTTTGTTCAATCTCAATTTAAGGATGGCTTTGGAGATTTCCTATTCCCTAATTAATTCCTCTAGATGAGCTTGTGGGGTTGGCTCAATTTATTTTTTGAGAGATGGAAAAAAATACTGCCATCAATTAGTCCTTTGTTATGCTGTGACTGAGATGGAAATAGCTTTTTGCCAAATGGAGAAAAGAGCTGAGAGATGCTTGTATTTGCTGTGGCCAGGTGTCCTGTGTCATTAGGCTGGGCTTTGATGTAAGTACCATTCTCAGGGTCTTTCAGATAATTGGTGAGAAAGCATGTAACTTTACAGAAATCTGAGTAATATTCAGACTGAAGGATGGAGACACGGAATCTGAAGCATTGAATAGGAGTCATATTTGGAAGCATATAATTCTAACAGTTTATCTGTATTATAAAGTGCAAAGCATGTTAACTGAAGGCTCCCAGGACCAGGTTTTCTGTGCAATAGGCAGCCAGCTAGAGGGTTAAGTGTAACAGAAAGGAAGGGAGATGAAAGGAGCAGAAAAAGAGGAGAAAGACATAAGAGGAGAGGAGGCAAGAAGGAAAGCCTGTCCATAGATGGGCTATAGGTTTGGCAACATATGTATTTTAAGAAAAAAAGTGCTGTAATATTGTTCCTGTCAGATTATTTCTCCAAACGTCTAGTTCATGAAATAGGAATTACCCAGTGAAAGTTGCAAGGTTGTTTAAGACTCTCAGTACTACATTAGGCTGAAAGAAATCCAATTTATGGCTGCTCTGGATGGAACATAGTGAGATATGGTTTTCAAGAAAAAAAATACGTGAGTATTTAAATTTAGCATATTAACTAATGGGTCTTCATTCTGGAATTTGCATTTCCAGGGTGCCTGAGTAATTCTATCTCCTGAATTATGTCTTATTCTCAGGTCATATGTTACCTTCCTAAAAACCATTTAAATTTTGAGGTGCAGAGCTTCAAGAAGGTTGGAGGGTGTTAGACACGGGAAGTGCAGCCAGTATGACAGGATGAGAAGACTTGCTTTCCTACCCAAGTGTACTATGTGAAGGAGAAAGGAAGGCAAGCAGGCAGTGGGGGAAGGTTAGAACCTGGCTCTTAAACTTGCAGCCTCAAGTTCCTTAGTTTTATTTATTTATTTTTAGACCGGTTAAAGGATAGAAAACAGATGTAATTACCTCACTTTCTGTTTGACGTTTTGGGAAGACTGCCTGTCAGAATATCCCAACACAACGAAACACATTGATTAATTGGCAATGTCGCCTGTGTGTGATGGGATGGAATGTGATGCGGTGGGGGGGGCAGGCATGTGTTATATGCAGGCATCTAGAATTTCTGTCTGTTCCACTGAGGCAATCATTGTTGCTTCTGAATGGATGGCAGGTTGCAGCATAGGCACAGAAAACCCAGTAGATGAGGGTCTGGGGCTGAGTGCCTTGCTGGGATTATAAACAGCTGTCTGAGATGCAGATACACAGATTATCATGTAGAGTCAAGGTGTCCATCACTAAGTAGAAGGGGCTACTACTCTAAGGCCAGAGAGAGCAACTATAGAGGCAGGAGAAATAAGTATCATTGCAACATTAAACAGGTAAGCAGTGAAAGCAGAGTCATGACCTGGTTGCCACTGTGGTTCAAAGACATCTAGATAGTTTTCCAAAATTTCCCCATCTCCATTCACACGGGCATGTATATGTATACGCACAGAATCTCATGATGTATCACCACCAAATAGAAGATGTATCACCCCATCACACTCTATGTGGATGTGGAGTGACAAAAGGCCTCTTAGACAGGGCATGTCACATAATTAAAAGTGATGCCAAATATGAGATTTAATCAATTGTTGGAGAAAAAAATCACTAAACATGCTGCATTCCTTTTACCCACCTGCATATAGCAAAAGAATATTTGTCCTGGATACAGCAGGATCATTTCAAACACAAACAAGCAAGAAAAACCATTTTAGAAGGTCTTGTAAAAAATATTAAGAGAATAGCTACATTTGAAATGTTTATTTGGGTTCTAGTTAAGATAACAGAGTACCTAGAAGCAGCTGCAGAGGGCAAAGGGGTAGCAAAGGGAAGCTCATGTCAGGAACGAAGAATGAATCCAAATAAAATATGCATAAACACCCCTATGGAAACCTATTACTTGCTGAGATAGCTTTAACATTAAAAAAAATTGCGTTGGAACTTTGCTTAGCAAAGTTTAGTGTCTTAGCTTGAAGTTTGAGTTCCTTTTCATGTACCCTGAACCTTACAGAGCTGCCCCCCTGCTGTCTCTCTTCATTGAATTCCCAGCCTCCTTGTTTCCTCTCCTCCTGGTTCCATGAGGTCTACCTCTTCTATCACATCTGTCTTCAGCTTCAAGCATGCTCTTCCATTTGCCTGGGATCCAGCTTGTTTCCTCCTGGTTGACCGACCATTTCTTTTATCCATAGGTTCTCCTTCCTAGCAATGTTCAGTCTCTGACAGAGGCCAACTCTCAGGGCATCCTCCCCTTTGGATGCCAGGGACATCATGGATAATCAGTTCTGGCAAGGTTGAAGTTGAGGAAGAGTCTGGATTCAAGCTATGCTATTACCCAATGAAGATGGCCTTAAGCACTGACCGTCAAAGCATTGGGGTTTGCACAGACTACTGCGAAAGGTCTTCTTTCTGACAGGTGGGTCTTCAGGCTTTAGCTATGGATTGACCAGCTAGTCATAATTTCTTAACTATTAATTCATTCATTCTTCAGTCTTCTGTTTTAAGGTAGAACTGTACCGAGACGTTATTCAGAATCTATTGAAAACAATAAGTTAAACAAAACATTTAAAACCAAGGATACAGTTCTTGACAGATATTAAAGTGATTGCTTTCATTTTTTTTATCATTATTATCACCACTATAAGGTAGTTCATACATCACTCCCAAGGAATTCTAACAATATTTAAGGGGTAAAGCTTTCTTTAAGTTACTAAGATTCTATTGTCCTTCCAGACTCACCAGCCATATCCCAGAAATCTCTGTACTTCTGGGTTTCCCCTGTCTGAAGTCTCGCTGGATCTTACAACATCCAGGTCTCACTCTGCCTGCTTGTCTGCTTGGTAAGTTTGCCTGCACCCACTGTGTTCACTCTGAGCAACGGACTCATCTGTTCAACAATGTCTTGTCTCTTTCCATGCACAGTACTATTTGGATCTAATCTTCTCTGGAGAGAAGCAGTAATGGTTTCAGAGAGAGCTCTGAATCCCAATTCTGCTACTGACTAGCTTGATGACCATTAGCAAGTGGGCAGTCTCCTTGTTTGTAGCCTAGTGTCCTCACTAGTGACTTTGATATGAGCACTTAGTGTGGGTAGCTGTCTCTTATCGGTAGATGAAACAAGATCATGTATAAATATTTAGCCTGAGTACTGACAAGTCACACTTATGCCATCTCCTTCCACTGCAGTCAGAAAGACTCTATTATGTCTCCATTACACTGCTGATCACAGGCGTCTAGGCATTGTCCTGCTTTACTCCTGACTGTGTAAATATTCTCAATATAGTTTTGGTAATAATTGTTGAATTTTTATGGTTTTTTTTCCTTTACCAGATCACACTATTTATCAGAGACAAGGTTTAGCAAACAATATTGAGAGTGAAATAAAAAAAAATTGTGTGTTGGTGTTTAGAAGCAAAAGAGAATGTGCATCATAGTATTCAGAAGATGGTATGCGTTTGCCAGGAGAACTTGGAGACACAGGTGGTAGTTATTGACGAGAGAGGTTTATTTGGGATAATCGTTAATCCCAATCTTCTGGTGATTCAGGAATTCTCAGGATATGGACACTTTGTGCTAAATGGCACTGGTCACCTTAGGTCGAATAAAACGTCCAGGGCCAAATTTAATAAGAAGAAACTAAAGCAACAGGCAGCAAGCTGGTTGTTTTGGAGCTTGGATTCAAAAGTGCAAACCACTAGATTTTCAAACATTTCTTAATATTAAAAGCAAAAATCATGTTGAGTTCTCTAAAAATAGGGTCCAAAGTTACTTTCCATAAAAGGAGACTGAAAGATGAAAAGGGGTTCTCTCCATATCTATGGTTAGAAAACCTCTTCTTCCTGAGTGGGAGGGGTGGGGCTCACATCTTTCTCCTGTCTATGAGTCGGCCCCAGGGGCCACTGGCAAACAGGAGGGACATGTTAACAAGGCAATGGTGCTGTACCTCTAACATCTGGTACTGCTCAGGGAAAACCCCAGTTATTGTTAGCCCTCCCTGCCACCATTAATTTAGGGTTTGTGATTTCTGTACAGATTTTCCATTATATCAGTCTTTGCTGTAAATATTAACTTTTTAATACAAAAGGGGAGACCTTCCCAGAGAAGAGGGTTAGCATTTCTGATCTCAAGACAAGACAAAGAGGAGGTCCTTATGAATCTGGAACTTTAAAATTTTCAAATTCAATGGAGCAAGATGTTTTTAGTCTTGTGTATTTTTCAGTGGATGTTATAGTAACTTAAAAGGAACTTCAGAGCATATGGTGATATCATCAAGTGAACATTCTAGAAAGCGTTACATTAAAACCCATCCAATGATCTTGGGTTATCATTAGTGACTGATGCAGGGCTACATCTGTTTTGAATGTTTTCATTTTCTGCCCTATACAATACATATCTCAGTTTATGTTTTCAATATCAATGAGCTGATAGAATCAGGAAAATTTAGATTCTTTTTTCTAAGTCGCTGGCATCATGACAATGTGAGATATGTCCTTGTGGTAAGGGATTAAAATATTACTGGCTTTATTTTGAAACTGTGACACAGAATGTGTTTTTGGAATCTTTCTGAGGTGGTTTGGTCCCTCTGCTTGCCTGGTAACCACAGTGTCTATGCTAACCCTCATTACAGTTTGGGAATTTCCAAAGTGATTATTAACAAGGGGCCATGGTTTATGTAATATTGTCTGCTTCAGTTTGCAGCTCACTTAGAAGCAGGTGAGCAGATTCTCTTTAATTAGAGGGTGGGAAACTCTTCACAGCTGGCTTGCAGCTCAAAGGCCAGAGTGTCCACAACTTTAATGTGCTTGTAGATCACAGAATCTTCCGCATAACTTGCTGAATATATGAGTTTAGACTGAGGCATCACTGAGTGTGGCTACTGATAGTCCACAGGCCGTGGTCTGCATTGTGACTAGATAGGATGGTACTCCTGCAGGGTACTCAGAATTTATGAGTCTGATTTATCCTCCCAGACCAGTGTAGTGATGTCAAGCAATGATTTTTCTCAGCTGTGACAAACTTGCCTAAATTCATGTAGTGTGAAAATACCTATGTACTGATTTTCTCTGCCATTTATGATTTGCTGGTGGAGTTTGGTTGTTGTTTTTCTGTTACTCAACTTCCTGAGGAGGTCTTGAACATTTGAATCCTTTAGCTCCTTGATGCCCTGGCTTCTTAACACACAATCCTGCTGCAGACTTACGTTGTGATGGCTGGTTTTCATTCTAAACTGGACAAATTGTAGAATCACCTGCAGAAGGGAGTCTTTATGAAAGACTGGATTAGTCTGACTACTGGGCATATCTGTGTGGACTGTGTTCATTATGTTAGTTATGTAGGAAGACCAAATCAGAAAGTCCGGGGCACTACTCCCTCTATTTGGACAATAGGACATCTAAGAGTAGAGAGGCAAACTGAGAACCAGCAGGCATGTGCACTCTGTCTTCCAGACATGAGCAACTCCCTCAAGCTCCTGCTGTTATGACTTCTAAATATGATGAACTGGAATCTGGAGCAATGAATTAAGATAAACCCTTTCTCCTCTAAGCTGTTTTTGTCAGGATATTTTGTCTCAGTTACAATGAGTGAACTAGGGTACATGCCAGGATACCAGACACAGACTTTCTGATATTCTACATCATAAGGAGCAGTCATTCAGCCCTAATATATTTTTAAAGATTATCTTTCAAAGAAACCCACATTAAAAGGGCATGGGCATTTGATTTTCTTATTGTTCATCATCTGGGCTTTTGTGAGTATATGTTAATTATACAGGATTTTTACTCTGTTCACATCTGTATGTTCACATCTGTATGCAGCATCCTTTATCTTATCTGCTCACCGTGAACCTTTCTCTTATCCTTTCTCTTGCTCACCCTCTTTATCATTTCACTTCCCTATCAGTCTCCCTTGTCCTTCCATGTCCCTGCTCCCAGATAAATTCATGTATGTGGAAAAAAATGCTATGCTTGGCTTTGTGAGCCTGACTTGGCAAGAAGTGGAAAGAACTGGAGATCATCATATCAAGTAAAAGACATATTTAGTACGTGCCATTGTCACTGTGAAGAGAAAATGAAATGGAGACAATCTAGGGAAGGTACAAAGACAACCTAAGGGATTGACAGTGGCTTCATTTCATTTCACCTATGGCATGAAGGCTGTAGAAATTTGGTAGAAAAATTTTAGGCTCAGAGGCAGGGAACATTGGTTAGAAAACAATGGTAAGTAAAGCCAGGTGTTGTTACATTTGCATTGCACTGGAGAGGCTGAGGCAGAATTACCATGAGTTCAAAACTAGCTTAAGATACCTAATGGAACCCTAGCTCTAAAAAATAGCAAGAAGAATGAACTGATGTGCCTTGTCCTGTGGAGATACCATTTCTGAGAGCTAACTGTGGCATGAGCTCTGAGTAGCTCTGTCATAAACACAGTCATTTGGAAATGATTTCTTTAATTGAAAACCGAATTTACAACGGTTATTTCCAACAATTGAGACCTGTCAAATGTTCCCGAGTTTAAACAGATCGCTAAATGCCAGCCTTTCCCCTCTCTTAGTTCACTGGTCAGTAGCAGCGTTCTGATCTAGTTTTTCCTCAGTGTATAATTGAGTGGAAAGCTGCTTCCCTCAAAGTGTATTGCTGCATTTCTGTGTGGCTGTTAATCAGAAGACAAATGGCACTCACCAGGGCCTTCTGTTTGCACATAAACTAAAAGCCTTGTGGTCATGAATGCCTTTGTGCTAACCAAAATTGAAACCCAGTGGGACAGAGAGCACAGGACTGGTGACTGAGTAGTATTCATGATAGACTTATATGAAGGCCTCTCTTATTTTCATATTGATTTTCTATCTTCTTCTAGCAAAGGTGACACTCTCAGGATTTTTTTTTCCTGTTGTTCACTCATCAAGCACTTTCCCCTTTTCTATGACTCCAACTTTTAGTTGAGCAACAGAAGAGTTGAATCATAAAAGAGGAGTCCAAAAAAACTTTTATTTGTTTGAAGGAAATTCTTTCCATCTGTCCCTGTTCCTTCCTTTGCTAATTTGGGTCATGTGCTTGGCTTTAGTCATCCATCCCAGGCAGAGAATGTCCAGGGTCCTCCCCACTGGCCACAGCAAGGTCTGGAGGTCTACAAGTGGTAACTGAAGACTGGCAGACTAACCACATCCTACAGAAACAGTAATAGCTGCTTTGGGCTGAGAGGTTCCGCTGGAATTTGAGGCTTAGAACACGAAGTAAGCCAAAACCTCAAAGGTCTGCAAGGCAGGGCGTAGCTTGATTGAAGGGGAAAGAAAAGAGGTAAGGAGAACAAGCTAGGACCACTTGCCAAAGGATGCAAGGGAACCCTGTTTGAAAAGAAGCAGTTGGCCATTGAGGACCCAGCTTCACATTAAGAATGGAGTCAGTCTGTCAGCTCAGACTGCTACTCCTGAAGATAAAGCTATATGCATATTTTTTTTAAAAATCTTCAAGGGAGGAGCCACATTTCACCTATATGACCTCTTCCTTTATGTTTGGGGAAAAACTTAAGGCTTCCCTTATATAATTTCTGTTGGCACTATTGAAACCAGTAAGTACTTTTTGGAAGCTATGCTTGATTCTTCTGCTGTCTCCCTACAGAACTTAGAAACATTGATCCATTTTACTCTATTGTGAGACTCAGGTACACACTGAAGTCTATCATAGAGTTATTTCTGGTATAGATTCTTAATCTATGTAGCCGTGCTTAAATTTTTTTGAAATATTTCATTTATATTGATTTTCTATGTGCCCAAGTGGGTTTGTTTTAAAAGAAGACATGCATTATTTATTTTATAATTTCATCTAAAGGTTGGCTACCTGTCTTACTCTATTGAATTTGTATGGCATTATGATGGTTTCAAATCAATAAAGAGCAGCAAATATAAGGTTCTACAAAACTCACAAAGATGCGAAACTCAGTCTTTTTCAAGCTGTTTTTATGAAAGACAAGAAACTCAGCTTGCTTTCTGTCAGGCTTACTCTGAGAGACCTGGACCCTTTTCTAAGTCTGACCACTGAAACTAGAATGCAAAAGCTACAAGTGGATATTTAAGTCTGTGATAGGTTCATCTTCCAGTAATCCCAATGCAGGGCCAGATTTCTTTAAAAAAAAAATCCTCATTGGGTTCATCACATCTGAGGACTGTACAACTCGAGGATGGAGAGAAGACACAGCTACCACAGTCTCTGAAAGTATGACGCAGATTTGTGATTTAGCAGCAAAGAGTGCTTGGGGAGTTGTTTATGAAAAAGTAGAGCGCCAGATTCGAACTTCCCCTACTATGTTTCTAACTGCTTGAAGGTGATTTCAGTGAAGCATTAATGGCAGATAAGAAGGTCAGGGACAAGCCCAGACATTTTCTTTCTCTTTTAGTATAGAAGTTAGGCTATCTGCAAGTAACAACTCCTCAAGGTAAAACTCACATTTAAAAAAGACTGATGCATTTAGGAAACAATCATTATTCAATATGACTGTAGCTACTTTCTAGTTTCATGTAGTGAATTTGTGTCTTCCGTGAAGTTGGCTATGGTTAGAGCAACTACACACAGGTGCTGTTCCTGGCCTCTGTGAATACTCCTTTGACACTCTGTCACCACGAAGCTGGCTTTCTGGTTAGGGTTGTTTTGTTTTCCTTAAAGATTCTCTCTCTCTCTCTCTCTCTCTCTCTCTCTCTCTCTCTCTCTCTCCCTCCCTCCCTCCCTGCCTCCCTCCCTCTCTCTCTCCCCCTCCCCCTCTCATTTATCTATCTATCTGAATGTATGTGTCTTTGTGAATGTGTGTGCATATGTGTGTACACATGTTTATACTTTTGCATACAGAGGCCCTGAGAGCTGGCGTTGTTAAGAGTTTCAGGGATGCCTGGTTTGTGACTTGGGTGCTGAGATCTGAGCTATGATTGTATAGCAAGTGTTTTCTAAATGCTGAGACTTGTATCCAGTACCAGATTCTTATCAGTCTTTTGATTGTCTTATTGCCCAATGATATACCTTTCAGCTCTCTTTTCTGAACAAGTGTGCAATACTGCTTTGCTTCTGACAAAACTCTTAGATTTGGCCCAAGATTAGTTTCTTCTTTTGAATAGAGGAAATAGTCACTAAATATTGGATGATGAGTTATTACCTACAGAATAGCTTGCATTGCAAACATTTGAGATGAAATTGAGAATTTCTTTGCAGCATGAGATTGCTCTGATCACTTCCATAAGTCTACTAGCAAACAGCATAGTGTAGATGAAGGGACTGCACATCCCAAGAACAGCAGCTGGAACTTCTAATGAGTTCCATTCTATTTGGAAGAAGGTTATGTGAGCCACTGTTCTTAAATAGGTGTTTCTATGTTAATGCTTTTATTTTATTTAAAATTCAAACTTTAATTTTACATTTTCAATCTTTGTATTGTTTATTTTTTATATAAACTTGGATTCTGTGACAATATTGCATAGTTGTGATCTACTGGTTTTTATGGAGATAATTTCAAAAAACTGTATCATTAAATATATTTGTCAAAATTTAATTAATTATAATTTTTATTAGTACGTTATTCATACAATACATATCAGTCATATCCTTTCTTTTCCCTTTTCCAACTCCCCTCAGACTCTCCCCCGACTTCTACCCACCTAACTTTATGTTCTTTCCTTCTTGCAATTTTTAAGATGACAAGAAAAAAATCAGTATAAATGAAATTGAAAAACAAGTTATTTGTTTTTCTTTTGAAAAATAACCTTTTATGATATATACAATGTAAAATATCTAAAATATAATTTTATAAAATCTTTATAAAATAAAAATATATATGACAAATAATTGTGTTAATACCATTATAATGTCCTTGCAAATCTAGGTTCTATATAATTACTAAAATGTTTATAAAATAAAAATATATATGACATATAATTGTGTTAATACAGTTATAATGTCCTTGCAAAGGAAGGTTCCATATAATTGCAACATATTCTTTAAGACTCAAGGGTTGCTTTAAATTTGTTAGAGCTAACATACAGGTTCAAGTGTATTTGTCTTTTCCACCTTGCCAGTCGAGTAAGTAGTAGTGTACTATAATCCTAGCTCTAACTGACTTGCCATATAATTACTAAATCATGCATTATTTTTGATACATGGAGGCCATATGTATAAAATAAAAGGATTAGACTCATCCACAAATCTTTCCAGCTTGGTCTCCTGAGTAGTTCCTTTGGAATCAGTCCTGCTTTCATATTCCTTGTTGTTTATCTGTCAGGAAGGCATTACTCCCCATTCAAATGAAGGACTAAGACCCACAGGAACAGATTGTTGAATAACATCAACTTGATATCAGCTTCTGCCAAGCATGATATGACTTTGAGTGATGGAGCAATTCAAAGGATGTCCTTGTGTATCCACTTGGGCTGAATGAAGTCTTGTGTCAGGAGTAAATCATGGCCATTGATTCACAAGAATTAGTGAATAAACTCAACACAGTGACTTCAGACAACATGATTGGAGAACATTTCCACTGAAATTCATTGTATTTTTGTATTATTTTTCAAAATTGCATGCACTATAATTTCTATCACATTTTTTTTCTCCCTCCTAATTCTTCCAGATCTTCCCTCTCTCCTCTACCCACCCAACACTCAACTCTATGTTCTTTCTCTCTTATATTTATTTCTAAGATGACAAGAAAAAAAAAAAACAATGTGAAGGAAATCTTAAAGTACCACTCATCTATTTAAGTTAATGTAGAAAATGAATTTGTTTCTTCTATTTATTTCTTTGTTTCTTTCCCTAAAAGAAATGAAGAGAGAAAGAAAGAAAGAAAGAAAGAAAGAAAGAAAGAAAGAGAGAGAGAAAGAAAGAAAGAAAAGAAAAGAAAAATAATCCCTCCTGTTGACCACTAGACTAGGAACCCCATGAAAATTTAGAACTAATTTTAAATAGCCGTTGGTGTTCCCATTTCATCTACAGAACAGGAATGCAAGGCTCTGGATTTATAAAACATTCAGCATTTCCCCTTCATAGTGAAGGCAATGTCACCGTTTGTCATGGCTTGAAGCCTGTGATGAGTGCCCAGCAGTGATAATTTCCAAATGCCAATGTCAGAGTGCAGAAAGTGCGTTACAGACAATCTTACAGAGCATTAAGTTTAAGACCTGCTTCTGAAGCCAGGTTCATTATCTTTTTTTACTGTTATGGAAATGATTTTATGAAATTTCTGATTACTAATTTGTTTTTTATTCTTAAATTTTTGTTAAATAATACATATAATGCATCTAGCACAGTGCTGACACATGAAGATACTTGATATTTATTGTTGATTTTGTATATTTCCTAATATTTAGACTTTAGAAAAATCTTTCTCTTGTCTATTTCCTTTGAGAGAAATGTAGGATAAGCAATGTTTGCTCTAAAAGTTAAAGTCATACAGAAGAGAAGAATGGACAACTGCATGTGACAGCCAAAACAACACCTTTACATAAAATTTATTTTGGTGCCATGTATTTGGTTTACTTTATTTTTAAATGTTTATTTAAAGAAACAAGTTATTATTTTCCTAATAAAATGACCATATTTTGATGAAAATTAAACCTGAATAAAATTAGAAAAATGCTGGGATTTTGATAAACTTTTTCAATATGAGAAAGTTCTAGTAATTTTATGAAACAAAAAAAATGTACTAGGTGTTCTCTTTTGGTGTTATGTGGCAAAATTGGTACATAATAGCAGTGACATTCCATGGCTGTTCTCTACTCTCCGCTACCCGGAAACTGTATGCAGACTGTACACATCCCTTTTCTCCCCCTGTCTAAAATATCATACTTGGCTCACACAAGTATGGCTTTACCTGTGACCTCACCCAAAGATTATTTTCTTTATATCTATAAAGATATTTCCAAATTATTCTAAATGCCCATTTGGCAACTCTATTAATAGAGAGAGCTTTAGTCCTAGTTGGATGTCAGGTTCTAAGGTAAAGTCTCTGTAAGCCAAGGAAAATGCTATGCCTGGAATCAACTTTGGAGAATTTTATTTGTGTTCACAGAGAAAGGTCTGTGTGGCATGTAGTGGACTGTGAGACAGCATATGTGACCTTCAAGTCCAGCACTTAGGAGACAGACACAGGTGGATCTCTCTGAGTTTGAGGCCAGCTTGGTCTACAGAGCAAGTTCCAGGACAGTAAGGACTGCATAGATAAATTCAGTCTCTAAAAACCAAGAACAACAAAAACAAAAAGCAAAAATACCAACAAAACCCAAACAAACAATAAAAGGAATTCAGGGTTCTGTTTTGTTTCAATAACACACATGTAGTGATTTGTGGCACTCTTGATTTCAAATTTCGCATTTTCCATTTGCAAGTGGCAGACTACTAAGACAATTGTTTTCCCTCCCTGGACCACAGTTTTTGAAAGAAGGGGAGAATGTAGTGATCACCTCTACTTTACACCATAAGAGATAACATTATAGTAGAATAATTCTTCTCTCTTTATACGACACACTTCTTTTGACTCAAAATGACACAGATGTGTTTCCATGTAAAAAATATTGGATTGCCCCCCAGAAAGCTGGCTAGATGTAGACGAAAGCCTAAGTTCTGAACAGAGATTAGTTATCTGATGTTATGGAGTTTACCTGGGAGTACAGTGGTGAGATAAGGTGTAGTGTTAACTTAGTTAGGGACTGGGGAGGTATCAACTGTTCCAATTTATTGCTGTGTTCTGATACTAGTCTTGCTGAACATCTAAAGTACCTTAAGGTACATCTTCTACAAAGTGGGTGCTGAATAATCATACTGTAATGTTCACCGAGTTTTGATGAAATAATGGAGTCAGAGACCACATTTCTTTCAACAACAGTGGGCTGCTGATTCCATGATTCTATGAGGTCCACGAATCAATAAAGTTTGTGTACTTTAAGTCCAAGCCACATGCAACTTGTTACAACCCTGGATATGTATATATGACCAAAACCTAAAATATTGCTTATTACATTTGTGTTTAATGTTAGAAACACAGAAGGCCATAATATATAGCGGAGCAAATATACATGTGCATCCAGATTTTACTGAACTTGATAGCAGCCATTTTTGTTTTGTTTGTGAAAGAATTAGAGCATTTTATTTTCTACTTTTTGTCCCACTTTTTTCCTCCCGAAGCAACCATTATAGTAAATTTATATATTTTCCAATATGTGTTTTAATATTTTTCTAGATTCATTAATGTATTCATAAATATTATCTGTTATTATCTTCTTTTAAAATTTCTATATATTTTATCTTGTGATTATATTTTCAATAATCAATTTGCTTTTGTAACTCAATTTGATGCATACATAGCATATATATATATATTAATAAGTAAACTAATTGTCCTCTTTTTTTTGAGTTATCGTATCCATAGATTCAACAATGTATGCATTGAATACGTAGGGGCTGTTTTTTCATTCCATAAACAATATAGTACACTATTTGTGTAATTGTACAGTTTGTATTTTATTAATTATTATAAACAACATAAAGATGACTAAAACATAGTGGAAGCTATGTGTACATTGTTTTTGTAAATGCTACCATGTTTTATACAAGGCACTTGAGCATGCATGGATCTGAAGAATTCTTGAATCAGCCTGGGAGATTACTGAAATACAACTGTACATTCTTTTAAATATTATATTAAAGTATATAAATATGTTATATAGCTTAACATTACAATCTTTGACTACTCTCCTGCTAATATACATTGCACATTTTTAGTTATTAATTTTCATTATAAAATGTCAAGCTGCTTATACTTTTGTTTTACTTTTGAAATCACATAGAATTCAAATTACTTTTCTTTCTTAGACTGTAAAGTAGCTAATATTTTCTAGAAATAGGATAAAATCTGACAAAAAGTTAGAAAATTATGTTTTCAAGGGAAAGTGAAGGAAATGGTCCTTTAGAATTTGGATTCACCTTTTAGAACTGCAAAAGTGGGCGTGGGAGAATGACTAGCCAGTTCACAGTTCCACAGTGCTGAGTGATGAGAGCCAAAAGTTATGTCTCTGTTTGGGAATGAGCTATGTTTGATGATGCTCTAATATAAATGTTTCAATTATTTTCAGTTAAGTCAATGCAACTACATGAATAGTATGTTTTGTTAATTTCACCACCCAAAGCTACTGTTTTAGTAAAACGAAGAAAGAAATTTTACCCAAATTTCTCAAACTAAGAATATTTAAAAATTTTTAAAAATAATTTCTTTTTGTGTTACAGATCTCAGTTAGCATGTCTTGCCACAATGACATAATGACTTTCTTGGTGGCAATTTGGGCTTAAAATACATTCCTTCTATACCTTTCTCAACATTAGCTTTAAATATTTGATTTTATGTTACTCTGCTGCTAGCATATTACCTAAGAAAAGTTTACTTTTTTCATACCAGACTTATCTTTTAATTAATATAAAGTATAAAAGTTGCATAAATATATCCAGTAAAATATAAAATAAATTAAAATTAAAAGTACTAAGGTAATAGTTTAAGCACTTGGGTAGAAATGCTTCAAATTGATAGAATCCATAATTCAACCTGTCAGTTAAGTTTGTAATATCTGTAGGGTTAAGTGGCAGAGAAAATCTCTATATTTTATATATTTTTGGAAATAAAGGATTCATTTTTATATATCTCAGGTATTATATTGCCATAAAAATTAAATATATAAATATGAAAACAAATCTTTATTTTCCCTCTTTCTTTCCTTTTATCTCTCCTCTTCCTTGCCTCCTCTTGTTCTTCCTCCTCCCTTTCTTAGTCGGCCCACTTCCTCCTGCCCCCCATCATTCATCTCCTAATCCTCCTCCTCCACCTCCTGTAGTTCCTCCTCCTCCTCCTCCTCCTCCTCCTCCTCCTCCTTCTTTATTCTTGAGACATGCTCTCTTTGACTTCAGAATCCAAGTATATATAGTTCTAATCTTCAACTTGGGATCCTTATGATTATAGCTATGTTCCACCACATGTGGTTTGGAATTCTTCTGTTTTAAAGGTCCATTTCAAACAGTCTCCTCCCTAGGAAAAGAAGAAGACACAAAAGATAATTCTGTAAAGTTTACTTGAAAAAAATCCATTGAATTATGTTTTAAAAGAAATTAACAAATAAAAAAGGTGTCATTATAAGCCTGATCCATCTTAAGCACTTTACAAAAATTACTATTTTTTTACAGTACATCTATGATATCCTTATTTAAGTCACAAGTAAACTGAGGCACAGAAACATAATAGGTTGACTAATGCACCCAGTAAACAACAGAAATGGGCTGATCCAGGCAGGCTTCATTCTCCACTGAGGCCCATGATGATACATATAATTCCTGGATCTGTATGAACCACTGTTTTCACAAAAGGCGAGCCACCTTGAGCTTCTAATAGTGAAGGGGTGCCAGATATAGGAGGAAGTTAGGGTTTTTTCTTTTATATGATTTCTGTGTAAAAGAAGATGTGGAAAAAGAAGAAATGTTCAAATTTCCCTTGGATGATTTTATGCCAATAGAACACTTCCTGAAAGTTATGGTGACGAAGGCTGGCAATAGTTTTGTTATGTTAGAACCACTCTGCTTCCATTTCCACAGGAAAGAAGTTGACAAGATGCTTCATTAATTCTACCTTATAGTAGTTACTTATGATGATTTCATGATGGGTTTAATTTTTGGCTTGGATCTTACTTTCCTTCCTTAAAACTTCATTGCCTTAAACTCTGAGATCATAAATATTCCTCTAAATATTTCCAATAAGTGATTTTATTCTAATAAAAAATATCTGTATACAATTGTTCACATATGTACCTGTATGCTCCTTTTTTGATGGAGTGTGTTTGGTAGTCTGTGTCCCTAAATTCTATATTATTGAACTAAGGTTTGTTAGATTCCTTTAGATTTGGGACAGAGTTCCCTGGAAAAAAATTATGTTCTAATGATATAATTATATGCATACATATTAGGAGAAGAGAGAGAGGAAAAGAGAGAGAGAGAGAAAGAGAGAGAGAGAGAGAGAGAGAGCGAGAGCGCACAGATGTGAATAATGTTGATGGCCTCTATTTGACAGTATAATATAATTTCTGAAGATAATCTGGTTCACAATATTGAACTGCATTGGGATAATGTCTGTACACTATAAAAATAATTGAACTGTAGATGGTGGCATCATTTGGTCTGCCACTGTACAAATAAACTTGGGCTGTATCACATCTGGGTAAAACACAAGCTGTTCACTGGCAACTTGGTGGTTTTGTGTTTCAGAAGACAATATATCATTTATATGCATTGATTACTTGATTAATATAAAATAATACTTAAATATCATTTTTTATGCTATTCAAAACTACTAAAGTTTATTATTTCTAACCAATTTGATAAGCATTAAATAATTGAAGCCTGTGGTTTGGAGTGAATTATGAACTTTCTCCCTATGTTTAAAATATTGAATAAAATGTTTATTGTATAAACTTATTTTAATAATTTCTTATTTGATTGCATTTGCTTTATATGTACCTATTAATTATGCAAGAGAAAGATATGTCTTGCATGCTTGCAATATTTTTGAGACTGTCTTTACAACCCAGACCATGGACTATCTACATGAATGTCCTAGACACTTGAAAGAAGGTTCATGTTCTTTTCTTGGCTGGCATGGTCTTGTGATTATCAGTTAGTTCACACTAGTTGTAAAGCTCATAACAGAGAGTAAGCCTGACTCTTCGTACTCTTGCTTATGAAAGTCATTTGTATTTGAAGACTAGTTAATTTTCATTTTATTATTTTCCTTTTATTATGTCAATTTCTGCTTTGTATATTTTGAAGCTCTATGAGTAAGAGTTGTTTATATATGCTTTGGTTGAACTAAACATTAGTGATTATGAATATCCCATATAATCTCTAATAATATTCCCTATCCTAAAGTACATTTTATGTTAATATGAAAACTGAGTCACACCACACCCATTTACCTACAGGAGGATGTTGTCTAAGATACCCAAGATATATGCCTGAAGTCATTGCTATTAAATGATGTAATGTGTATTCTTTGTAGACTTTCAGCACACACACTGCCCTACAACTTTATGATGAGTGTTTTTCCAGAATGTTTTTTAATTTTTTAAATATATTTACATATTTTTAATGACTGTCTGTATTATGGAAAGCAATTGAGAATGTAGCTTGAAAACCACTTTTAAAGAAAGGGTCAGATCATTTGCATTCACCATAATAATTCACACTGATTCAGTTCAAATCAATTGCCATCCATGTTTCCCTTTTCTTTTGTCTCCACCTAGCTGTGTTTTAGCTTGATGATCATTTTTTATTGGATATTTTATTTACATTTCAGATGTTATCCCCTTTTCCAATTTCCCCCTGCCACCCAGGAACCCCCTATCTCATCTCCCCTCCTCCTGCTTCTATGAGGGTATGGCCCAACCCACCCACCCACCCACCCACCCACTCCCACCTCCCTGACCTCGAATTCCCCCACACTGGGGCATCCAGCCTTTTAAGTATCTTTTTTTGTCTGTTTGTTTGGAGGGTGCATATGTTTGGTTGTTACTTGTTATTATATATCTGGCATCATGTTCTAGAGTGCACGGTATACTTCTTCACTCACAGTACTCCCATAAACAGTTTCACACCACATCAAGGTAACAGTAACCTGGGAGATAACAGACCATCATTTCTCTACTGCTCTTCCTGTGTGAGTCAGGAATCTTCTCTGACCTCCAGGTAGTAAAATATTTAGGCTGCACAATCTTAGTTAAAACTGTTAAGGAACATATAGAAGAACAATTTAAAAAAAAAAGGCCTTGAGATTGAGAGTAAAATTGGGGATATGGAGGTGGAACGTGGGATAGGTCTCAGGGAAGAGATGGAAGGGTGAAATTGTTCTCTTGTAAATTCACAACCTCTTTTTTTATTATTTTTTTATTATGTACATATATGTATTTATGTATATATTCCTAAATATATAAATACAACCTGCTCAGTTTGTAGCAATGTTTTTCTTGTTCTTTGTATAAAGCTAAGTCACCATGGGCTTTTCCTTATCCACTCTGACATCTACATTGCTAATTTCCTTGCTCATGCTTCTACAGTCCTGTGAGACTATAGGGGTGTAGCTTCTGACAGTTGCAGGAGACACAGTCTCACAGCCAATTCCCTGAGCCTCTGACTCTTACAATTTACCTAATCTGTGTCTACCATGTTCCTTAGTCTTAACTGTAGGAGTTGTGCTGTAGCTAGGTCTCTTAGGACAGCTCCACAACTCTGCATTTTAATTGGGTGTGGTTTTCTGTAATGGTCTCTTTCAGTGGCAAAGTGAAGTTTCCTTGATAAATACTCAGGATCACATTTGTCTGTGAGTATAAAAGTAGATATTTAGAATGTATTTAGGGAGAATGTTGGTTTAGTAAAGTAATAGTTGACATAATTATATTTTAATTTCAAGATTTTTTTTAAACTGGCATTGTCGTCTGAAATCTGCCACAGTCTACATATAAACCAGTGGATGTAGCTTGTGTTCCAGTGAAACTTGATTTATACGAGTAGGAAAGTGATTATATTTAGGAGATGAACTACAATTATCTGACCTTGCTTTAAGCAAACAATACTTTTTTTTTGCTGTTATTGAATTATTATAAGGCAAGGTGCTAGAGAATGACTGAGTGCTTAAAAGTCTTTGCTTTTGTTCCAGAGAGCTGTCGATCATATTTCTGTGTCTGTGTCAGGTGACTCATCTGGTACATAAACTTCAGGGGATGTGATGACCTCTGCTAATATGCATGCCCCTCCTCCATGTGTGACATGCATGCACACTCACACAAATTTACATACATGTACACATACATACAACATACATACACACACACACACACACACACATACACACAATTAGCAGAAGCACAGTAGCCATCCTGTTTCTAAAACAAATTTTCCCTTTTTGTTTATTCCATACTTGCTTTTTGTGGAGTCATGTTCGTATCCTTCGCCAGTATGCAGCCCCACTCTAGGTCAGTATTCCCTGTCCTCAGCAAGCTGACTGCTTTCCAGTTGGATAAAATTCACATGATCAGCCTCCCTGAGTGTATTCTCAGCATGGAATTAAACCTTCTGTTAATTATTTAGCAAACATTGGGAAAGTTCAGCT
>NW_021604587.1:13945161-14020619 GCF_004785775.1 Grammomys surdaster
GAGGGAGAGAGGGAGAGAGGGAGAGGGAGAGGGAGGGAGAGGGAGAGAGAGGGAGGGAGGGAGAGACAGAGACAGAGAGACATACAGACAGAGAGACAGAGAGAGTCATAGCTGGTCTCAGTTGTCAGCTTGACCTACCTGGGGAGAGAACAATACATTCAGGCATTGCCACCATCTAATTGACCTATAGACATGGCTGTGGACTACTTTTCCGATTGTTAGTTGGTGTAGAAGGATGCAGATTACTTTAGATAGAGCCATTTTTGGATGGGTGGTCCTGGGTTGTACTTAAGAGAGGTAGCTGAATAAGCCAAACAAAGCAAGACAGTAATCAGTGCTCTTTTGTGGACTTTGGCTCAGTTCTCATCTCTAGGTTCTTGCCTTAAGTTCCTGCCTTGGTTTGCTTGAGTTTAAAAGACATGAATGTTGAAAGAAACTCAGACAATGGTGGCCTTGCTCATGACATTTCAGAGGGAATCGAAGATTATTGGTGCTGTTTGTGTGAACCTGTGGAAGTGAAACCTTCTGTATTTTACTAAGACAATCAATATTGGTTATACAGATCTCATCTGTAATTAATAAGTGACCAGCATCATTGAAGAGAAACCTTCTGGGAAGTATTTCCTTAGAGTCAGCATATAGAAGCTGTGGTCCATAAGAGGCCAAGACTGCACAATAAGCTGGCAACTAACTTGGTAATGTGTAAGAATCTCTCACATGGTACTGGTTTTGCAGGCATGAATGAGTCATGAAGAGCAGTTAATTTTTTTCTTTGAGTTTTTTATATAGTGGATTACATTGATGGATTTCTGAATATAGAACCATCCCTGCATTCCTAGAATAAAGCCTACTTGAGCATGATGGATGATTGTTTTGATGTTTTCTTGGATTTGGTTTGCGAGAATTTTATTAAGTATTTTTGCATTGATACTCAAAAGGGAGATTGATCAGAAGTTCTCTTTCTTTGTAAGGTCTTTGTGAGGTTTAGTTATGAGCATGATTGTAGCTTCATAGAACAAATTGGGTAGTGTTCCTTCTGTTTCTATTTTGTGGAATAGTTTGAAGAGAATTGGTATTAGGTCTTCCTTGAAGGTCTGATAGAATTCTGCACTAAAACCATCTGGTCCTGGGATCTTTTTGGTGGGGAGACTTTTAATGACTGCTGCTATTTCTTTAGGGGTTATGGGACTGTTTAGATGGTTTATTTGCTCCTGATTTAACTTTGGTACCTGGTGTCTGTCTAGAAAATTGTCCATTTCATCCAGATTTTCCAGTTTTGTTGAGTATAGACCTTTGTAGTAGGATCTGATGATTTTTTGAATTACCTCAGTTTCTGCTGTTATGTTTCCCTTTACAGTTCTGATTTTATTAATTTGGATACTGTCTCTGTGCCCTCTGGTTAGTGTGGCTAAGGGTTTATCTATCTTGTTGATTTTCTCAAAGATCCAGCTCCTGGTTTTGTTGATATTTTATATAGTTCTTTATGTTTTTACTTGGTTGATTTTAGTCCTGAATTTGATTATTTCCTGCTGTATACTCCTCTTGGGTGTTTTTGCTTCTTTTTGTTCTAGAGCTTTCAACCCAGATGTCCTCCATCAGAGGAATGGATATAAAAAATGTGGTACATTTACACAATGGAGTATTACTCAGCTATTAAAAGCAATGAATTTGAGAAATTCTTAGGTAAATGGATGGAACTAGAAAATATCATTCTGAGTGAGGTAACTCAATCACAAAAGAACACACATGGTATTCACTCACTGATAATTGGATAGATATTAGCCCAGAAGCTTGAAATACCCAATATTTAACTCACAAACCATATGTTACTTCTTAGAAGAAGTAACAAAATACACAAGGGACCAAATATGGTGACAAAGTGTTGGACAAAAACTGAAGGAGGGGCTGTCTGGAGACCATTCTACCTGGGTATCCATCCCATGTGCAGTCACTAAAGGTAAACGCTAATATGGATGTCAGGAAGTGCATGCTGACAGGAGCCTGATATAGCTGTCTCCTTAGAGGTCTGCAAGAGTCTGACATATTCAGAGGTGGATGCTCACAGCTAACCATGAAACTGATCAAGGGGTTCCCAATGGACAAGTTAGAGAGAAGGAGCTGAAGGAGCTGAAAGGGTTTATGGCCCCATGAGGAGAGCAACATTACCAACCAACCAGAGCTCTCAGTCTAAACCACCAGCCTGGGAGTACATAGGGGACCCATGGCTCCAGCTGTATATATAGGGGAGGATGGCCTTGTCAGGCATAGGTGGGAGAGGAGACTTTTGGTCCCATGAAGGCTGGACACCACATGTGGGGAAATTTGAGGGTGGGGAGGTGGGAGTTGGGGTGTAGGTGAGGGCACATCCTCATAGAAGCAGGAAGAGGGGGGATGGGATAGGAGGTTCCTGGGTGAGTGGGGGGAGGAGGGGATAACATCTGAAATGTAAATAAAATATCCAATTAAAAAAAGAGAGAGAAGTTGAGGGTTGCCAGTGGCTGTCAAGGTTGGAATGAAGTTGGAGAAAGGCTAGTAGAAAAAGTAGTTCAGCTGCAATGTAAACCTCAAGATTAAAAAAGTCAACAAAAGAAGCTGAAAATGGACACCATGTAGCAGAGTTGGAGTCCATGAAGTAGCCAGAAGAGGTCACTGGGGAAGGTGTAGCCTCAGTTGTGACTGAGAGCATACTTAATTAAACAATTATCCCAGATCTTATTATATTTCATATTGTCACATTTAGCTGTTGTCTCTTAGAAGCCTGTTCTTTTCTAATGAGAGACAGAAAGGGAATAGATCTGGGGAGGATAGGGAGAGGTGGGTAAGAATTGAGGAGTAGAGAAAGAGGAAACTATAATCAGGATATATAGTATTAGAAAAGAATTTATTGTTATTAAAAGGAAAATGAGAAGAAAGAAATATGAGGATGAGAATGGCAAGAAGGATAAGAAGGAGAAAGAGGAAAAGGAGGGGAGAGAGAAAGAGGAGGAGGAAGAGGAGGAAGAAGAGGAGGAGGAGGAGGAAGAAGAGAGGAGAAGGAAGAAGAAGAGGTGAGGGAGGAAGGAACAGGAGTAGGAACAGGAAGAAAATGGGACAAGCCAGAAAAAGCAAGCTGGTGAGCCATTTTCCTACAGCCTCTGCTTTCAACTTTAGATTCCTGTCTTGAGTTTTTGCATTATTCTCAAAATGAAGGACTGTAATCTATAAGCCGAATAAACAATTTCTTTCACAAATTTCATTTTGTAGGTGTTTTTACATAGTAACACAATGTTAACTAGAACAAATAACATGTATCAAAAACTACCATCCAAAATTTAAGAGTTGGTGTGCATTAAATTGTTTCAAAGTAATACTAGCCTCTTTTCATGAGACAGAAATGGTATACTGAGAAAGATTCCATACAATTTCAGGAAACAAATGTACAAGTCTGTGATCCTAAGTTCTTTGCTGTATCATCTCCTGTGTGGTTTTGTGTATTTGGTTATGGTACCAATGTGATTAACAGCATTTCAGGAAACAGTTAAAAATAATTTAATTGAAGCAACACAATCTGAAGGTGTTCTTAACTATAGGTTCTGATATGTCATTTTCACCACAATTTTAAGGTTTCTGAGACACTGAATACAGTTAGAGAGATTCATTGAAGTTTCAAGACACTGAGTGACTCTATGATTCTGCTGATTTCTTTTTCTTCTTTCTCTTCTGTAAGTTCCCAGACAATGCATACTCTGTATTAGTTATCTTTCCTTTTTGGTAAGACACTATGACAAGAGTAACGTGTGGAAAGAAAAGATTTCCAGTTGGGTTTATGGTTTCAGGAGAGTTCCTAGTAATGTGGGAGGCATAGGAGTAGCAGAACAGAGCAGGAAGCTGGGAGACCACATCTTCAGCCACATACTGAAAGCAGAGGAAGCACACTGGAAATAGAGTGAGTCTCTAAACTCTCAAATCCCACCTCAAATGATGCACTTCTTCCAGCAAAACTATAACTCCCAAAACATTACAAACAGCACAAACTGGGGAACAAGGGTTCCTATCATTGAGCCTCTGAAAAGCAGGTCTCATTTAGATGACTATAGACATTAATTTCTACAATTATCTTATCATTTATGATAACCAGATTTCTTCCCCAGCATTCAGTAATTTCAGAAATATTGCTTAGCATGTGTCATTAATTACCATGTCATTAGTGTCTTTCTAACCTCTGTGTATCCTAAAATCTGAGAGAGGAGGAAAGGCTCCAGCTTAGCACATGGAGAATTAGCTTTCTTTCTATTCTTCTGTGTTTAATCTTGTGAACTCTGGGCAAAGCAAAGGGACTCAAGTAGAGAAAAGGTGATTGGACAATGTATCTCCTACTCTGTTGACTGCGGGGTCATTGCAGGAGTAATATGCTTTAAAAAGAACATGATTTGGGGAAAGTGCAAAGGCGTTTGCAGCATAGTGCCCTTCCTTCGCAGAGAGTTTCCAGTTTAGCTCCCAAAGTCTTTATTTTCTCAGATCCTGTACTTATTCAGTGTAGGATCCACAGACATGCAATCACTCAGTTCCACTGAAGAACATATTTGCTCCATTACAAGTTTCTCAAAGCAGCACTATCTTAGATTCAAATAATAAGCAAAAGAGCATATGAAAGTGCTTGCTGAATTAGAGTGGACATTGCCATCACTCCACAGGAGTTGTTGGAGCAACAGCTCCAAATTCTCTTTGTCACAGAAGTAGATAGTATGCTGATTTAAAAATGTAGTGAACGCATAGGTGGACACTAAGAGATCCCAAGTAAATTTGCTTACAAACAAATCTTATGTATCTTATAACACTCTTTGTACAAACTAAATAGAAGCTACAGGGTTTTTGTGTTTATACATATCCATGTCAGACTTGAAGTTTTCAACATAATGCACCCAGAAGCTGGATGCAGATGAGTGTTTCTGGTTACATACGTCACAAGAAAGTAATTGGAATTTAGGAAGACAAATATAATGATAAAGCATAGACAAGGCTAGAAGAGAAAGAACCTAAGCTACGAGTTATTTGGCAATGCAAGTGAACTTGGCAAATTAC
Organism: Grammomys surdaster; assembly: GCF_004785775.1. Classification (NCBI taxonomy): domain Eukaryota; kingdom Metazoa; phylum Chordata; class Mammalia; order Rodentia; family Muridae; genus Grammomys; species Grammomys surdaster. Next base: position 13,950,223 of record NW_021604587.1, read on the forward strand.
AGATGTGACATGAAATTTCTTACCTTTAATGATTGGAGTTAGAGACAAGGATATATGTTATTGTATAAACCATGCATTGGAGTGTCCATATAATCCCAAGAAATAAGGTATATTACAAAAGATACAGCACATGGAGTAAAGATAAGATCCAGGTACAATATATTTTGCATGGTTTGCAAAATATAGGTTGACCTGATCAATAAGAAGTATTTTATTTTCTTAGATATATCTCGAACCATGTTAAAAATAAATAGCATGGTGTATAGCTTTTATAAATGTACCAGATAAAAGAGGCCAGGACCCAGTGATCTGAAGGGGCATTTGAATATGGTGCTGGACTTATGTCTCAAGAAATAAAAATGTCTGGGGCATGAGAGTGAATAGGATAAATTTTCATTTCTGTAGGTTGAATGAAGAGACTTATTCTCCCAAACAGCCCACTTTTATCCCGGCTTTGGGTATCTCCTACCTGATTAAATTCTGGATGAAAGAAGACCATTTTATCTGGGCTTTCTTCCAATACTTTAATGTTAAGCATGGTGTGTGTATATTGCCAAATGTAAACAAAGATGGAAATCTAGCAATGTGTCAGGCGTTGTGTTTCGATGATATAGCCATGCATTGTTATAATTCTTGCCAGGGGTAATAAAAGGAAATGTATAAAGGTCGGATTACTCATTTTGGTTTCTGTACCACTTTCTAGGGTGTCTTATCCCCTCCTCGTCTTCTGAAATGTTTTTTCTTTTTCTCTATATTTAAAAGTAGCCACTATCATTTGTTTCCCATAGGTCCTTAAAACCGGGAAATGGCAATATATAAAACACATAGAAAGTAACTACAAAACTAGGTGTCCTTGATTCTGTAAGAGGTAACAAAACTATGCAGATCACCTGTGGGTACGTACTGGATTAGGAAAGAAGTTGCAGTGTTTTAGCTGGAATAAGCAGAGTTCCAAAAAAAATGAGACCAATTATGACAGGGCAATACAGACAAGTGGGCATGCCTAGTTGATGAACAGAATCAACTAAATTTGAAAGAACAGATATGTTTTACCAACACAGTCCTTTACTACATGGCTACAGTTCAGAGAATAGCTTCTTGAAGCATATCAAAGCATCAGGATCAAAGTGTTGTTAGGGAATTGGGGTGTAGACTCTATAGCTCCATTCCAGTTCTATATTCCCATTGAATTGTGAGTTGACACATATTAGTGTTTGAGATATACTGGTTTAGGAATGCAAATAGCATCATCAGAGATAGTGTTAAAAAACCACCATTCTAAGTGAGGAAGGTTCCTAGGATATTTACCTAGCTTAATTCTTAGATAAGGAAAGTAGTTATTTAGTGGTTAGAAGTCCTGATCCATGGGGCCTTCTTTCTAACACAAGTGCACACTCTACTGGGCCATGTTGGGAGTCATCACCATTGATAGTAGACATAAGAGTTTGTCATGAGTTCACAAGGAGCAGATGAATATTTCTGGTTAAGTCAGCTATAGGGAAATGATCCGGCTGGAGAGATGAGTCTACTTGTAAAGTATAGTGGAGAAAGAGGATAGAAATAATCTTATAGAGCATCCAAAAAAGAGCGAATAGAAGGGAGATGAGAAACACTGGAGAGTGGCAAACTCCGCCTATTTCATCCGAGCTACAATCATGACAATATCTCACTATTTCTATTGACTCAACTCGTCTTCAATTTATCATATAAAAGGTGCAGAATATTTCTAAGAAATCAGCTCCACCTCTTTCTTTTTACCTTATAGGTTCTCTCTGTCTCTCTGTCTCTGTCTCTCTCATATACATACATACATACATACATACATACATACATACATACAAACATACATACATACATGGTTTCCAATGTTGAGGTTTTTTTTTTTTTTGAGATTCCTGTGTGTTCAAATACTTGTGTTTCTTGCACTTTTTCTTATTATTTGCTTTGTACTATTGTGGCTTGTTTGTTTTTGTTTTTTGTTATTTTTATTATTACTCTTTATATATTGGTTTATTTTCTAGTGAGGGAAAGATTGTGGATTGGGATGGGAAGGGAGATGTGAAGATCTGGGAGGAGTTGGGGGGAGGAAACTTCAGTCAGAATATATTTCATGAAAAAAAAACCTTTTCTTTTTTAAAATTTAACTTAACTTATTCATTTTACATCTCACTCACTGCTTCTCTCCCATTTACTCCCTCCCACAATCCTTTTCCCATCCCCCTCCCTTTCTCCTCTGAGTGGATGGGGTACCAGCCACCCTGACACTTCAAACCTCTGCAATGCTAGGCATTTCAAGCCACTGTAGGACTAGGCACTCGCTCTCTCAGTGAGACCAGATGAGGCAGCCCAGCTAGAAGAACATATCCCACAGACAGGAAACAGCATTTTGATAGCCCCCAGGCCAGTTGTTTGGGACCCACATGAAGACCAAGCTACACATCTCCTACATTTGCTTAGGGAGTCCTAGATTCAGCCCATGTATTTTCTTTGGTTGGTGGTTTAGACTGAGAGCCCCAAGAGTTCAGGTTAGCTGACTATTGATCTTCCTGTGGAGTTTCAATTGTCTTTGGGGCCTGGAATCCTTCCTACTATTTGTCCATGAGTGTCACCAAGCTCCATCCAGTATTTGGTTGTGGGTGTCTGCATCTGTCTGAGTCACTTGTTGGGAGGAGCATCTCAGAAGACAGCAATGCTAGACTCCTGTCTGCAAGCATAATAGAGTATCACTATAGTGATTAATAGTGTCAGGTGCTGGGCAGTGGTGGCGCACGCCTTTAATCCCAGCACTTGGGAGGCAGAGGCAGGCAGATTTCTGAGTTCAAGGACAGCCTGGTCTACAGAGTGAGTTCCAGGACAGCCAAGACTATACAGAGAAACCCTGTCTCGAAAAACCATCCAACCAAACAAACAAACAAAATAGTGTCAGGGATTGGTGCTTGACCATCGCATTCAATGGGTCTCAAGTTGGGCTGATTATTTGTTGTTCATTCCCTCAGTCTCTGTTCCATCCCTGTGCCTGCATTTCTTGTAGACAGGGTAAATTTTGGGTTGAAAGTTTAGTGGGTGAGTTGGTGACTGTATCATTCCACTGGGAGTCCTGCCTAGCTACAGGAGGTAGCCTCTACAGGTTCCACATCCCTAATGCTGTGAGTCACAGCTAAGGTCCCCCCATTGATTCTTGGGCATCTGAATAGTCCCAGGTCTCTGTCACATAGTAGAGACCCCCCCCCCACCTCACCACACCTGTCAGTTGCAGATTTCCACTCATTCTCATGCTATCTGGCCATCACTTCTGTCCCTCCCCACAACTGATCCTGAACCCAGTATTCCCCTCTCCCTTCCAGTTTCCTCCCTCATTTGACTCTTATGACTATTTTCTTCTCCCTTCTAAGTGGTATTCAAGCATCCTCACTTGTGCCTTCCTTCTTGTTTGGCTTCTTTGGGTATGTAGAGTATAAGATGCTATCTGCATTTTATGGCTAATATCTACATATAAGTGAGCACATACTGTGCATGTCCTTTTGGGACTGGGTTATGTCACTCAGGGTGATATTCTAAAGTTCTATGAATTTCCCTGGAAAATGCATGATTTCTTTGTTTTCAATAGCTGAATAGTATTCCATTGTGTAGATGTGCTACATTTCTTTACCCATTCTTCAGTTGAGAGACATACAGGTTTTTTCCTGTTTCTGGCTATCACAAATAAAGCTGCTATTAACATAGTTAAGCAAGTGTCTCTCAGGGATAATGAAGCATCTTTTGGGTAGATGCCAAGGCGTGGTATAGCTGGGTCTTGAGGGAGAACTATTACCAGTTTGCTGAGAAGCTGCCAAATTGATCTACAAAGTGGTTGTACATGTTTGTTCTCCCAAGTTTGCAGGTGAGATGTGAAGAATTTTGTAAGAGTTAGGTAAAGGGAAACTGCAATCATAATATATTTCATGAAAAAAATTTATTTTAAATAAAAAGAAAAAGAGAAAAAAGTTACAGTAGAATCACCATGTTTATTTTAAAAATAAGGTGTGAAAATAATGAAAAATATGAGAAATGAGAATAATAACACCCAATGTCTATGTCTGGCCTTTAGACATACGTGCCCATATTTGTGCACATATGCATATATAAACAAATACACAAATAAAATTTAAGAAATAATTTAAAACCTATTGGCTCATTCAATTGCTTGATACATTTTATGTTTAATAAATCCCACTGTGTGCCAAGACAGGCATAATCACAGATGAACTTAATTTCATAGAACATACAGTGCAGCAGATTATTGAAGTCTGATATGTGTATAACACTCCATCAGATATGAATGACAGATGAGATTCTTCTTCAACTGTTAGACCCATGTTCTTATGAGAAATAGACTCTGGACTGAGTGATTTTTATACTACAAATTGTCTGTTATATGTGAATTTTGTTACCTACTACTGTAATATATGGAAGGCTATTAAGTTGTCTTTGTATTCAAACCAAAGGTCTTGTCAAAGGAGGGTGAAGAAGGGGAGAAGAAGAGAAGAAGAGAAGGAGAGAAGGAGAGAAGGAGGAGAAGGAGGAAGTGGAGAAGAATGTTTGTGTGTGTGTGTGTGTGTGTGTGTGTGTATGTGTAACCAAGGTCAAAATCTATCAACTTTTGAATAGTCCAGTGGGTAACAGGTTTCAAGGTAACTTCTGTAATGAGGCCAAAATTTTTAAATCATAAAATCATTAGGACAGTACTCTTTAGACTGCCAATAATTCTATTATTTGTTATCCTTTTAAATCAAACTAATAGTTTGATTTGTTCTGATAAGGGAATTCATCCAAGAACTAAACACTGCTTTAAATGGACATTGTTTTTGTTATTTTACTCATGTTTTTCTTCCTCAGTCCTGAGTTGGGGGAGGGTGGAGGTGTGGGTGGGAGGTCTAACCCAGGGCCTTGTGACTGATAAGCAAGAGTTCTACCACTCCGCCAAAGTTCAGTGCTTCTTTCATACTCTTTAACTAACTTTTGAATCTTCAAGCCATGGGCTCAGAACCACAATCAAGCAGTTTTGTGCATTAGCATGGATACCAGGTCTTTTGGTTAGGGCTTCTATTGTTGTGATAAAACATGACCCAAAACAACACAAGTCATGAAGGGAAGGGTTTATTTCACTTTACACTTGCAAGTCATACCCCATCACTGAGGAAAGTCAGGACAGGAACTCAAAAAGAGCAGAAACCTGGAGGCAGGTGCTGATACAAAGGCCGTGGAGGGGTGCTGCTTACTGGCTTGCTTCCCATGGCTTACTCAGCCTGCTTTTTTACAGCACCCAAGATTATCATTCCAGAATTGATACTGCCTCCATCAATCATTAATCATGACAACGTTCTACCATGTCATGTATTTGATGAAGGCTTTTTCTCAGTTGAGATTCCATCTTCTCTAATGACTCTAGTTTGTGCAAAGTTGGCAAAAACTAGCCAGCTCATTAAGCGATTAATTTTCCACCAAGTAACAATCCCATAAAAAACTGATATTTTGTCATATTGGCTTGTCATTAATGGTGTTTACCAATTTTCTTAGCCTGCTCTGTGTGTTCATGTCTTATCTCAGGAATTGGACAAATTATTACTCTCAAAGTGATACTCACTTTCCAAGGAGCAAAGCCCAGCTCTTCAGCCCACTGTTCTATTTTGGTAAATAGCAGGAAACGCTCAGAAGGGCTAGGCTTTTGTAGAAGGATTTATCTCATTGCAGACAATGACATTACAGAGCAAACATTCATTTCTCTTTTTTTGTTCTGCAAGAATCTCACTGAGACTTGGCAGCCTTTGAGTGACTTAATTTAGGGCAATTTAAAAGTCTTATTAAAGGACATTCTAACTCTCCTGGGCTTAATATGAGCTCTGGCTGTTGGAAGAATAAATGATATTTTGGGATGTTTAATATGGGCAGACCTAGAGTACTAGGCTGAGTGTCTCCTTAGGTTCAGGAGTTTCCATATTATAGATTGACCTCTTGAGATAGAGAATAATGAAGAACAGCCTACACCAGACTACACCCAATTGTGAAAATTACTTTTGAAACAGAGAAAAATGGCTATGGGGCATGACCTTGGGCCTGACTATGTGTGATAAGAAATGTCTCAGCATGGAATCCTGCTGAGCATGCTCAAAGAAACAGCATGATGCTGCTTCACAGCACCAAGGACTACTCAAATTGAAAATGATGCGTATCTTTAGAAATTTTCTCTCATCTCTTGTCTTTATATCTTACATTTACGATGGGTCAATTTTAGTGTGGTGGCTTTATTTATTTTCCAAAATGCTTGATTTCTTCTTGAAATTATATTCCCAATCTTCCATATTAATGCATTTTTGTTTTGTTTTGAATGCAAAGGTAAGCTATGAATAGTCTTTCTTTCTTTCTTTCTTTCTTTCTTTCTTTCTTCCTTCCTTCCTTCTTTCCTTCCTTCCCTTCCTTCCTTTCTTCTCTCTCTATATATACAAGCATATATATACATATATATATACACAAGCATATGTATATATACATATATATACATATATATACTATATATGTGTATATATACAAGCATATATATATATGCATGTATGTATGTGTGTTCATGCTATATGAATATTTAACAGTGAATGTTACTATCATTGTATGATGAGAGAGGCTCAAATAATTTTCAAGTTAAATTCCGAATAAATTATGAGGATATTCCCCATAACTGCTCTTTGTTTCAATTGATGACGGTCTGCTCTTTACTAGGGAGTACATGGTCTATTCACCTCTCTCCCTTAACAAGCAAGTGACAAGAATCATCTATGTCATGGATTAATGGACACTGAGGTTAGTGGGGGGTCTATGCCAACTGTGGGACAATAATAGGGGCATAGGCAAGCACAATACCATTCCTGGCATATATACAGAATCGGTATGTTAATCTGACCATGAAACTGAGGCAGAAGTACTTGCACTCTAAATGCTGTGTAACCAGAGTTTGGTCTGTGGAAAGATGTAAGCAGATGTGTTCATGTATCCATAGTCTATGTTTTCAAACCATCAAAGTAACTATGGATTACTGTTATTTTGGTCTGTAAGGTGGGTCCATATTTCTAAGTTATGGTGTGTTCAAAGTTGAAGATGAATACAGGTGATAAATTTAGTCAGAAATTTTCCTTTCTAAATATTTTGCTATGTTCTTCCTCCTCCCTCATCCACAGCAAAAATTAATCTTATATCCACCCCAGTGTTACATATTCTGTTTAGTTAGTTAATTAAATGAACAACTTGACTCTTTTAAATTTTTATTTTTGTTTCTGTAGTCGGATGATTTGTTTGTATGAACATTTATTGTTTTTATAACCAGAAACATAAATTAGTAAAGGTCCAACAGGATGAGTGTGCTAGTGTGCAAATAATGTCCTCTATTGTGACACGTGGTAAATGTTGCCTTGTTCACAGTGACCAGGACATGCTATGGTCAAATAAAATATGCACAAAATATTTATGTTCTTTCCATATTTCTTCTTCGGTTCACAAGAAAATGAAACATACTGTGGTTGAGTATGAAGGCTATATCAATTTGTACATTTCCACTGCTCAAGCATGCAGACCTGAGTTCAATCTTCCAGACCAACATAAAATAACAAGTCAAGCTTGTAATTCCAGTGCAGGGGATGTGAGAAGGGTGCAGGTAAGTGTATTCTTGCAGTGTGATGAGGCAGAGAAGTTGACTTAGTGAGCTCCAATTGGAGAGGAAAAATTAAGGTGGACAGCTCCTGAGGCGCAGCACCCAAGGTTGTCCTATATCCTAAACATGCATGTGGGTGAGGATATATATATTCTCCATTCCATCTCCAATGATTCAGGTTCTTCAGATTCATTTTGGGAATAATTTATATATTTTAGGGTATTCAACTTTCATTTCTGTTGCTATAATAAAATGCCGCAAGAAGAAGAAATTTAGGAGAAAAGGGTTTTTTGTTGTTGTTGTTTTTTGTTTACAGTAATGGATTATAGTCCATTAGTGCAGGGAAGCCAAGGTGAGAAATTGAACCAGCCAGTCCTGTCAAGTCCACAGTTAAGAGCAGAGGGAAATGCATGCACCTATGCTTCATCAAATTCAGCTTTCTCACCACTGTGAAATAGTTCAGAGATCAAACTCAGGGACTGGTTCTACCCACCTTCAATTTGTGTCCTTCCATGTGAACTAGAGTAACCAAAATAATCCCTCATCTATTACACACAGGTCAACTTGGTTTAGGTAGTTTCAATAAGACCCTCGTTGTAGGAAATTCTATGTTATGTCAAGCTGAGAACTTAAACTCATGATCACAGCCTGGTGAAGTATGTTGTATTTGATGCAATCATGTGATGCACGGTTATCAAGTTAGTTGGTAATTAATATGTATTTGTCTTTGAAATTTTTAAGTCATTTCTACTAGTCACTTTGAAATAGTCAAATAGTTGGTATTATCCACAGTTATCTGACCCTGGAAGTAACTCCATCAGTTCTACTTGTGCCCGTTGATCATGCTCTCTACAGCACTCCCATTAGTTAAGGTATTTTTCTTTCAAGTGTTTGATAGTATTTCCCTTTAATTCCCTCATCATTCAGTTTCAACTAAACTCATCCGTCGAAGCTAAACTCTATATACCCCCTTCAGCTTTTTGAAAGTCTTATTTGTTTCTCAGATTATAATTCCTCTGTTTAATTAATGATGCTAACTCTATTCATCCTCTACTGGGAAGTTGTCTGTCACTAGGTATTTTGATCTTCACTTAGTCAGATTTGGAGTGGATTTCAAAGCCCCTTTATCAGTGTCTTCCACACACTAATCAATACCCGTGACCCCTGTGCCCTTGAACCACAAAACATTTTATTTTATCATGGTTATTACCCGATGAATTACTCCTATACATAAAATATCCGTTTGTGTCTTATACTTGTCCTCTGATGTTTTCTTGCACCAAAATGCCCTCTCCCATCTCTGCTCTAAATCAATGTTCATTGTTAAGTCACAGATAAAACCTCTGTCCTTTAAGGCTTCTAGGATGAAAAAAACACTCGCTAATATGCTATTCTGCTAAATATTTTTACAGACATTAGCTTCAGTCAAACATATATTCACAGATATTTTTGACTTCAAATTCTCATCTTAGTTTTGGGTGGATTTGTTGAACCAATAAGTAATAAGGGATGCTTTTGGCAAAAGCATTATTCAATATATTCCCCTCCCTATAAAAATCCTAAATCAACTGGCATAATATGACTTTGGAATGGACTGGGATTGTTTATGTATAAGAATATCTGAAAAAAACCACACAAGATTAACTAGAACATCTCTATGTAGCTTTATCCTGGAAGATAGAACTCTGATTTATACCCTGTCATGGAATGAAACACCTCTCCCTTTGGACTTCAGTTTGAAAGTAAGTGAGTTTCATTTTTTGTGCTTTCATAGATGCACTATAGACAAATATAATTCTCCACAAGAAAGAATTCTGCTTCAGATGACATTAATAATAAAATCTGAAGTTACATAATGTCAAGGTTTAAATTTCACCCACATCTAAGAGGACTGTGCCGGAAAGTTAACTCAGATTCCAGCTTTAGGCCAACAGTTAATCTTAAGCAGAACCCTAATTCCATGTGGTTCTGTTGTTCCTTTAGCTCTAGCCTTGGTCCTAACACTAGCTTTAACCCTCATCATAACTCTCTTAGTTCTAAGCAAGTATCTAATTATAGCCATAACCCTAGCCATAAACCCAACCCTCAGCCCTAAACCTAATTCAGAAATTCATAAACAATACATAATTAAAAACAAGAAAGTTCTACCCAAAAAACATAGAAAAGAGAATAATCTGAATTTGTTATTTATTATGAATGTATTGAAAATAAACAAGCATGAATGAAAATTATGACTGTATTGTTTATTCATGGTGATACCTGTCTATATAATTGTTTGGTGTGTATATTCATGTGTGTTTGTGTGTATGTGTGTAGAGATATAGAAAATATTATTTTCTTCTCAAGAAATGTGACTTTCTGACAAACTCATCATGTAGTATAGGCTGGATTTGGACTCATAATCCTCTTGTCTCATTTTCCCACAAGCTGCCACTGCAGAGACACCTTATGATGCTTGTTAAATGTCAGATATTCAAAAAGTAAGAAAATTGAATGAATATTTTTTCTTGAATGAATCTGTTTACAAGTTTTTCCATTAACTTCATTTTTTTCTTGACCAAGTAAAATAGTTCCTTCTTTACATCTAGAGGTCTGATGATGGCCTGCAATTAGATTGGGTGAGATGGATTTAGAGAAGTTAATCCTTCTTACTGTTGAGAAGGTTAAGGAGAAATTGGTCAGAAACCTAAGATGCTCATCACTGGAGACTGAACAGGGTTTATTCATATGGTTCACATAAAAACCTGGAACCTGTGCACTTTACCTTGTTTATGAAAAGAGTCTTTGAAGATGTAATTTCATTAAGGATCTTGAGATGAGATCATCCCAGCCCAAAGGCATCTGTCCTTATGAGAAACAGAAAGGGAGAGGATAGAAGAGGAGAGGAAGTGACTGTGTGAGCAGAGGCTGGAGAGAACATGAGTGAAAGAGGCTAGCAAAAGAATCTTCCACAAAGCCTCCACCGCAAGTGCTTCCTTACAGACATCCTGGGTTTGGTTTCTTCAGCTTCAATAAGATACATTTCTGTTATTTTGATTCACTGAGATTTTGTCCTTTGCTCTGGTGTCCCTAGAGATGTTCCCTGATATTATCAACTCCATAAAAGCCAGAAAAGCAGAGATCTGACTGCTGACTACACTCCCTGATATAAGCCACTAGATGTAGAAAGTCTGAGCAGAAAGAGAGTTGGGGATGAAGAAACTGGAACTAATGGGATTTGACAACAATATGAGCATTTCAGATAGCCAATGGCCTATATTTAATTCATTGACTTTACTACAAATAACAGACTGTGATGCCCATATTCACAAAGACAACTCGACAAGAGTTTCATAGACTAGGCCCAGGAAAGAATGAAGGTGTGATCTGATATATTATAAAGCATGGCTTGGCAAATGGGAAGGGAACTCGGGAGCCTCGTTTTTTGGGAACAAGGAAGGGTGGGCTCTGAAACATCAGAGTTGGTGCGCAAGTTAAGTGTTCTCTAGGATGGTGTAAAAATCAGTTCAAATTGGCCTTTTAATGTATTTTTAATTTAGGAAACAATTCTGAATGTTATTTATTTGTTTCATACCATTCCTTTTTGATGTCTGATATTCTCTATTGTCAAGTATGACAATGACAGAAATATAATACATGGGTGATACATTTTCCATTGATTATTTTTCCATGCTGCGTTTAACTATTAGGTAGAGCAATAAAAGTTTCCTTACCCTGTTGCAAGCCAAGACCTTACAGCTGACATGAGTTCTTTGACTGTTTTTGAGAATCCTAGTGTATGATCAGGAGAGGCTACTGGCACAGTATTCTTCTCATAACAAGGCTATAGGCATACTATGCACTTGCTCAGAGTATTAGTGAATCTCACCTTCTGCCATATAATCTTGAGAAAATATTCAAGGACCTTGGACTTGTGCCTCCAGGTTTGTTCTGACTCATCTCATATTTGGACCTTCTATTAAATGTGCTTTTTTCCTCTTGCCTTTTTAGACTGCTACAATTTTTCATGTGACGTTACTTGATTGAAGGAAATCCCGTAGGAGTTATAACTCACCTTTCATTCATTTCTTCCACTCTCCCTTCAACACTTATTTATTCAGCAAATACCATTTGTCAATTGCTAGACTACATGCCAGATATACAGAAATTTTCAGTTTTTAACTCTTGAAAATGACTCTGTGAGCTGGAAAGATGGCTCAATGGTTATGAGTGATTGCTCTTCTTTTGAAGGCCAGAGCTCAAGTTCAAGTATCCAAATCAGGAAGCTCACAACTGCCTGTAACTTGAGCTCCAGAGGATCTGACATCCTCTTCTAGCCTCTACAGGAATCTACACACACATAGAAGATATACATATATGAATAAATAAAAATAAAAATAAATCATAATAAATAAAGTGATTCTGGAGCCATAGACCCTTCCTTTCCTTATTATTAATCCTTATTTCCCCCTCTAGACGACTACTGAATAATCTCCTTGATCGATTATAGGGAGTATCTTTGGCTTACCTTTGTTTTCATTTTTCTTGCTGGGTATGAATTAGGTATTCAGAAAATTTGAATGAATGAATAATTGATCAATAAACATGATTTTTGTATCTAGCATGAATAGAATGTGACTGTTTTCACTGAGAAATGAATAGCATACAAGAACTTTCAACCTATAAAAGCTTGAGGAATAATTGGCAAAGGAGAGGCTTGAGTAAGTGTGCATGAATCACTTCTTGTCTTCCTTCTGCGTGAACTACCCTTGGAAAGCAGAATGTGAATCCTTGGGAGGAAACTGATCCTTAGTAACCAGAAGTAATGCCAGGTTGTGGATTTAAATAGCTGTAACCATGGTTCTCAGGAGGCCTACTTAGAACAATTATGGGTTCAAGGCCAGCCTGGACACACAGAGAATTCTTGGCTACCTCAATTTACATAGATAGATCTTGTCTCAGGAAGGGGGGGATGGGGATGGAGGAGAAAAAGAATGAAGAAAAAAACTAAGAAAGGAAGGAACTAGAAGTGATTTGCTCTATCTGGAAACTAAAATTAGGTATCACAATGTTATTGTTGGTGTCAGACAATGAGAAAAATTTTAAAATAATACTGCATTTTCCATATTTTCTATTTAGACAACAGTAATTTTACATTAAGCATATCAATGACTGTAAAACTTTACTTTTCTACTAGGGAGAATATATAAAAGCATATGAGGAGGCTGAGATTGTCTGAGCTTGTCAGTGGTCTGTTTGTTGATATTTGGTTGGCTTCAACAAATCTCCTAAACTTCCAAATAGTCAATTTAAAGACCCAGAATTAGCTTATAAGGAAATACAAGAGAAAATAGTAATTTTTAAATTAGCAGAGACTTGAGTATGTATGATAGAACAAAATATCCATAACTTGCTTTCTTCTCTGACACTTAAATACAAAAAACTGAAAACTGAAAGGCGTCCTGTGAACATTCATGTTACAGGACAAAGAAAAGCAGAAATTATAAATGTAACAGCAAATTAGAAGTTAGAGCTTGTAATTTGATTGTAGATATGAAAACATATTGAACATAGTAACCAATTGACTTAAGATACATCTGCAAAAAAATGAAAAGTATTCACAGATTAAATTAAAAGCTTAAATGTAGTTAAGCCATTGACAAGCAGATTGAAGATAAAGAGATCTTCAAAGTAGAAGAAAATTATGAAAGTAAAACTAAGACATTTTCAGGATTGAATCTGAGTCACCAATAACCATCAGGAGGAAATATGCATGGATCAGAATTCAGATGTGATATACATTTTTTTTTGCGATCTGAAAGTCACCCAAATCTAAACATAGGCTTACAAGTTCCATGTTGTGTCGGGAGATTCCTCCATCTAAAGTAAGACATGTCCACATGCAAAAATAATGAAGCTGCCACAAACGTGAATAAAAATAAAAGTGCATGATATATGTTTAACTATATAATTAGGTAACCAAACATATTTTTTCATGTTTCCATGAATTATTTATAAAATCATACCTTAAAGTAGATAACCTGGGATATTTTATGTATGCAATAATTTATGTACACAATACTATGAGCATTAAAATATTTATATACTGGAAAAATATACTACCTATGATTGCTAGAAAACTTTTCTAATTATATTTTAGAACAATCTAGTATCAGGAATTAAACTATAGGACATTTGAAAGCATAATATTAGTAAAAAAATATAGTGAAATAGAATATGGGAAAACAACCTCTGGAGAAAATATCTTTAACTATGAAGAGTTATTAAATAAATACTTAGTTATTACTAACCCAGAAATAATATAAATAAAACAATTCAACAAAACATTCAATCTCATATTTTTCAAAATTAAGAAAAATTTATCAAATTGAATAAATGCAACAGCCAATGCTTTGAAAATAAAATAACATAGGTAAACTACTAATTAAATCTATCAAAAATATATGTATAAGTATACAAAATTAGAAAAACTGAGACACTGCTACAATTCTTGAAAGTTATGATTATTTTTTTTGATAAATAAAGATAAATACAAACTGCAGACAGGATAGTTAACTTCTAGGAAATAACTAGGTAGAACTGACAAAGCCTAAGCACCACTGCTGTACTCCTGGATACAAACACTTGACTCAGACTTTTACATCAGTGAGTAGGGAGGTAGAGAAGATCTTGGAGGAGTTGAAAGAGGAAAAAAATATAATTAAAATATTTTATAAATATTTTTATAAATTTTATAAATAAAACTAAAAAACTAAAAACATTAAAAAAGTAAGTATCTGAATAATCTTGACCTTACAAGAAACAAAGAAATTCATGTTTAATCAAATTATTTTTCTCATTAGAGGAACTATTTCTTCCCTATTACTATTATAATACAAATATAATACACAGAAGTCTAAGGAAATCACATCATTAAATATATGCAATCTATGGACAATTTGTTTATAAGCTCCAAATTAACACAGAATCATCAAGTTTAGCTCCTCAAGTAAGTGATGAAAGTCCAAATGAGTTTGTGCTACAAAAGCAGAAAGCTCCACCAAAGGCAGCATTCAGGATTTTCTGTAAGTCTGCTGATGTAGCCATGCTAAGTGGACTGTGGATGATGTAAGTTCTTCTGTTCTCATGTTTTCATAAAAAAATTGCACAGAGTCGTGACTTACTCATGAAGTAATGATTGAAGTGGTTGTAGTTAGATAGAGGACTAACAGTCCATGGAGTAAAGGAGAATTACCTATTATCCTTTAATTGAGTTTAGAGAGCATATGCTCTAAGACGGATCAGTAGCCATCATAGCACTAAAAGAGATTCTTAAATTATTATGCACTATGAAATTACCCTCTTTTTGTTCAGAAGAATAAATCATGGGAAAAGTCCCTTAGGTTCTGTGACAATTACTAAATATGTCGTCTTAGTCTTTGTGTGTGTGTGTTCTTTTTTATTTTAAAATAATTTATTTATTTTTTCTCAAATCGTAATTCATTCACACAGGAGTTATAAACACAGAAAGGCAGGATGTGGGGAAGGGGATGACGCTGGAGCATGGGTGTTCGGGGGGAATACAGATATCTTCAGAACTGGGTATCAGCTGGGTGAAGGTTCAGGGGACAGGTCACTATGACTCTGCCTATGACTCACTTGTCCTTATCTAAGTTGGTATTGTCTGCCAAGGCTACCTATTTACAAGGTCTATGACTACTCAGGCTTGTAAATTTCCACAAAAGCTGCCTGTTTACAATAGCTTATAGCCATCTGTTTCAATGTTATTCCACAGAGACCCAAGACTTGGTGTTAGTATACATGTGTGACAGGCCTATTGCTGATTTTAGGCCTATGGCTGATTTTAGGCCTTCAGTGTGTAAGCAGGGCTTCCCCTGACATCTCCTCCCTCCTCTAAGTATAGAAGGGCTGTGGCAATTCTAATCTTTCAAAGGCCATCTTAGTCTTTAAAGTATTGACAAATGCATCTTCTATTTATCAACAAACAGCCAAACAGAAGTTTTATTGTTATTGTCAGAATGGTTTATCCTCAGTAATGTTGGTTGAAAACTAAAACTTTTGTAGAGGAATTTTAATCCAGAAATTATAGCTACTCTGGCAAGGGATCTCGTCCTAAGATATGATACAGCCAGAATGCAGACATTCCCTGGGTTACAGATATGAATTTAGAACACAACTTTAATTCCTAACAATGAAAGTAAGGTTAATTTGTACAAGGAAGCAGCCATGTTTGAAAGTGAAAGTGATGAAGTTTGAAGGGCAGTGAAAGTGATGAATCAGAGAAACATTTGACAGAATGAGTCAGAGATAGGATATGTCCAACTCATACAAGAACAGCAGAGAAAAAGAGGCTACTTAAGAGCAACAAGAGAGAAAAAAGTGTAGTGTGGTATTGTGTGTGTGTGGTATGTGGTGTGTGTTTTGTGTGTGGACAGTTTTACAGAGGCAAGTTAAAGAAAGTACAAGCTGAACACAGGTAAAGATACTACAAGCCAGAGAATGAGACAGAGTCAAAGATTAGAATATATGGCCAAAGTTAATATGAAACCAGTCAGAGCAATTCAGTGAGAAGCCAAGAGAAGCCAGTTTGAATCAGTCAGGTTGAAAAATTAGATATTACAGAGGCTAAAAGCTTCCATGGACATGCTCTGGGCACAGCCAAAGCCATGTATTCACACAGCTTGGGGATGGCTCTCATCTCACCACGTCATCTGAAGAAAGAAAAATGACATTTACATGTTTTTATTCATCTTATATTTTAATTCAAAAGAGAAGCTGGTAGGAAGCCTTTTAACTTCTGTTATCAAGCACAGCTCAAATGCCTTTCGTAGCCAGTGCTGCTCACAGGGGCTTCAAAGACTTTTCAGGACTCTACTGGCTTCATCCTTCACATCAGCTTAGATTTGGAATAAAGAGACAGTCCATCAAATAAACTCAAACGGCTGGCTTTCTAAGACTCTGAGAACCTGAAGACTTTGCGTTTTCTCTTCTAAGAATGTGTAAGCCATGACTGTCACGACTGAACTTTACCTCACCCTGAGGCTGAGGACCATTTATTTGGGTTGTAATGTAGATAATTCAAAGAAAGCAGAAGAGAGGCCAGAGACTTGTAATCAAATTCCTCATCGTAATGTATTCAAAATATCCCTTAAACCAAAAAAAGCCCAACAAACAAACAAACAAACAAACAAAACCAACTATGTACTCTTTCACTCTTTTCATGACATGACAAGGCAGAGTACCAGTTATCTAAAGAGACTGTGGAGAACTGAGCCTCAACTCAGGGTCTTCTCTTCTTAGGGCTAGGCTCTGGCATATTGACGTAGAAATGTTTTCTTACCTTATGAATTCACAGCCTCTAGAAAACTAGGGTAATGAGCATTTATGCCTTGAGAAACGTTGATTATAAAATTTTTTCTCAAAGTCTTTATGAAGATATTTAGAAGGATATGTAGACTGTCAGATAATGACTTCTCTAATATTTAATGAACAAAGGACCAAGCAGAGAGAATAAAAGAATGAACTGGAACTGATACATCAATGAGAGGAGAGTGAGTTGGTGCTAGACTGAGCTAGAAATTTCTCAGCTTAGATAACCATCTTTTCACTGATTAGCTGGTGCCTGTGCTGCTATATGAGAATACATTTTATATATCAGATAACCAAAGAACCCCCAATGTCACTCCAAATTGATTTTTAAAGCATTAAAAGGGAATGAATGACTGGATAATGTATAAATAGAAACTGAGAAAACTGTCCTGTTTAAAAATGGAGCAGCCAGGAATAACAATACATACCTTTCTTCATTATTGCTTATTTAACCTTCATTGTTTGGTAAACTTTGCTATATATTTGTTTTCTTGATCTGAGTTCATTCTGGAGGGAAGAGGGGTGGGGAGGAAATAAATTCTTTTCTTTAAAAATATTCCTTACTGAACACAGGAACTGCCCTATATTACCTAGGAAGCCAGGATCATCATGAATTCAGGCTCTATTTTTTAATTAAAAGGATTCTCAGCTGGCAGATAAGCATCCGGATTTGAGGATGGTTATCTGAAGCCCTGCCTGTCATTGTATTTCACAGCAATGAAAGAACATCTACTCTTAGGTTCTGAATCAATGAAGATTCAATGGACCTCAGCTTGTTTTCTTGCCCAAGTCCCTGTAATATTTCCCAAGTTTGCACTTTCCCTGCCCAAGTGTTGTAGATATCAGTGTTTGATCAGCATGTCCCATCCTGTTTTGTGATACACTGCTTCCTAACAAGAGCTCTCAGATGAATGATCTTTAGAATAGAGTTCAGGATGGAGAAAGCATCCTTCCACTTCCCTTAGAAGGCATTTAATGGCCTGAGTTCCAGGCCCTGAGAACCCGAAGTGACACAGAATTATTTGGAAAGGTAGGTGGGATGTTTCTTATCTCGAGGCATCATAAGAGACTGGCACACAACTTACCTGAAGTCTGAGGATCCGGAAAAGAAATAGAGATATACAGGCAGAGGCTGTGAAAACAGTCAGGTTAAAGACACTGTGAGAAGGAATGCCTTTTGGACTGAATCTCACTGTATCTGTGGCCTGCTTATAAGAAAAGGTTGTGTATATTACCCCAGTGACAGTAAAATGTGATTTCATTATTAGGTTCAAAGATGCAGGTCAAGTCCTCTTTCTCAAGCTGGAAGAGGTCTTATGGACATACTCAGAGGAAATTTAGTGTGTGTGTGTATGTGTATGTGTGTGTGTGTGTGTGTATGTGTGTATCATGTGTTAAAAACAAAAACCTGTTTTATCTATTTGAGATGAGGACAAAAAAGTTCTACAACCAATGACTCATGCCTCACTAAGTACCTACTCCTCAGGAGTATCCCTTACTCCTGAAGACATGGGGAAGACATGTGGAGGGAGACAACTGAGCCAGGGGACATTGCCAGACTTTACTGTTGCTACCAATCAGACAGCCAGGAGAGAAGGAGAGCAGCATCTGCAGAGGTAACATATGAAAACAGTATTCATTATGCTTGCTTAGAGTGACACACGCAGAGATGCTAAGCACTGATATGATCTATGCTCAAAGGGTGGGGATATCACCATTATGTGTGGACAGGATGTGGACAGCTCTAGGAAAGTAAGTTGCAGGAAATGAGACTTTAACCCCCTTTCTTCCATTGTTCTCCAAGTCCTCTTACCCAACCCATGTGTTTCTCCAGAGACTAAATTTGCCAGGGTTCTCATTGTAAGCAATGTCTCCTTTCTTCCAGTTGTAGTCTTTCAGATGTTTTGGTAGCATGGACATACATCTTGCTCCTTAGCTGACTTTCTTGGGTCTTTTAAGCTTGGTTACTGCTCTAGTGCCGATATGAAGGCTAAACCAAGGTCAAGTGGTTCAGAGGAAATGTTAGCAATTCAACTGTGAGTCTCACTGAAGAACCAAATTCTTTGGAATGCTATGCAGACATATATGGTTATATACTTGTGTTTTGTCTTGAATACCAAAATTTACCATCTACTACAACTTTTCAGATAATTATAATTGCTGTAGTTCCAGGAGGAACACAATAAATTCTCTTTGTCAAGAAGTGTATACTTTCTTAGTAGTGTTCTTTAAACCTCTGTTTCCTTATGTACAGCACCTTCTTAATGAGGTGCAGGATGATTTTGGTTCCAAGCAAAACCTTGCATCTCCTTTACAAGTCTACATTCAAGCTTCTTGAACTATGATTTGTTACTCTATGAGCATCATGACGCTGAGTATGAGTGTCACAGAAAATCTGACAATAGTGAAGAATATCTGAATGGACAACAATCAAAAATTAATTCTTAATACAATGTGTGAAGTTGAATTACAAAAAAAAAACAGTGAAAAGAAAACAGAAATGCAAACAAAATCCAGCATGGAATGAAACTGAGGTACTTCTGTCATTAAGTAGTCATGGTGTAGTACTCAAGCTATCCCACCAAAGAACACTAAGGAAAAGCTGTGGAATTCCTTAGCTTAGATTCAACACCATTGTGTGTTACAACAGCCCAAGTCTAATGTCCCCTGGTAGGATGGATACCTTAGTATATCCAGGAGGCACTAAGTCTGTGGTACACTTCATTCTTCAGAGACTCATTTGGAACCTGGTTAAGTCCAATCCCTTCACTGAATAAGAATCACATGTCTATACAGGGATGAGTACACAGGTTGGCACACTCTTCATTTCTCCATCATGTTGTTCTTCATCTCCCTTTGAGCACATGACTGTCTGCCTCAGGTCTGCTTATTCACAGCAGAACATACAATAATGACCAGTGCTGTCAAACCCTTAAGCTTATTTATGCTCCTGTTTGTCTCATAGAGATAATAGTCTAATTTTATGGTATGTTGTGGGATCATTAACTTCGAATTAGTTTTGTGATTCCAACTTTAATTACAATGCTCTTAAATTATCCTTGGCATATTCTTTAGAAACAGAAACAACATTTGAACTTACTCAAAACTAGTTTTCATAAACTGTGAGTAACAATTTGTATTAGGCCAAACTATCTCTAAATGAAAATAATTTTTCCTTTCAAGTTAACCAAACATAAAAGTATGGCCCCTGTCAGTCATTTGTGAAGCTTGGCCTTCCTTTCTCTCCATTATTCATTTGTACAGAGATTATCATTTGTGTTTTGGGACACATGTTTACCTTCCAAATGTGGAAAGCTATCTTGCTTGTGGAGAATAGTCAAGTTTTACAGGAAGGAAAATCATTTAAAAATTTGTACAACTTGTCTCTTTCCTAAAATGAGGTATGTCTTATGTATAGATATTGTATGGCAGTAATCATACACAAGAATCAGTTTTCTGTTTATTTAGGATGATCCATACATTTCCAAAAGATAGTATACTGTTTATTTTCTGCTTGTGGTGCATAGGTGAGAAAACAGCTATCATTTTACCAGTTTTTGACACATGACCAAGGCTAAGCACACTTTACCTCCCTTAATGAGGAAGGCATTCCTGCAAGTCAGACGAGGCACTATTCCACAGAGGAGAAGCATGAGCATTGTAAAAAACTTGCTTATTATAAAATCATATGATCCCGAAGACAATTATTTTTCAGAGCACAGAGAATGAATCACAGCTGAAGGAAGATATTTCAGTACCTCCCTATGTAGATAAAGCTAAGGTGCCAATCACCTTTGGCCAGACAGGTAATGTAGAAACATACCACTGAGAAACCATAGAACAGTACACCAAAAGCACTGCAAATAAGTTGAGACCAAATCTTATACACATTAGAGAGTTTTAAAATAACAAAGAGAAAGAAATGTTTCATTTAGAAATAAAACATTTGGATTTCTGCAAGACTATTTTAAAACAATAAAAAAAAGTGTGACAATTCACCCTCTTTTTCTCTTCCAGATATATCCTGCTGGAAGACCATGGCTTCATGTAAATACCATGAAAGGAAATTATCCAAAAAATAATCACAAGGCTAAAAACTAAATGGTAGCAGTAACTGCTAATACAACAATTAAAAATTAAAAGTTGCATACTAGATAAGAAAACATGACCCCATGTGAGCAGGAAATCTGTGAAAAGTGCATATATACAAACAGATTAAAAGTAAAAGAATTCAAACATGGGCTGGAGAGAATGGCTTAGCAGTTAAGAACACTGACTGTGCTTCCAGAGGTCCTGAGTTCAATCTGCAGCAACCACATGGTGGCTCACAACCATCTGTAGTGGGATCTCATACCCTCTTCTGGTATGTTTGTGTCTGAAGACAATGATAGCATACTTATATTAACTAAAACAAATTAATCTTTAAAAAAGGAGCACAAATATTATCCCATGATTCAAGACAAAGAAGAATGACTGTATTAGGAGATGATAAAGTTTCAAGTTAGTAATCCAAATGTAATACAGATAAAAGAAAAAGCAATAAAAACAAAGCAGAAAAAGCAAGGAAATAATGAGGCAAGTAGAACAATAGAAGAAATAATGGAAAAATAATAAAAATGAGTGAATTTTCACAACACTAACAAATTACATAAATCAAACTAGGGATAAAATCAGAGCTATGCTATGACTAAGGGGAGATTTTAATACGAACTTCACCGTTAGAAGCAACAATTTAAAAATGGCAGCCAATTTAAATGGCTGGAGAAAAGTCTCAGCAGTTAAAGGCTAGACTCACAACCAGAAAATTATAAAAATGGACAATCTCTTCAAACAACACAAACATAAAACTCAACTAAAAAAATAATATGAAGAGGGCTGTTCAAAAACATGATTGAAAAGCTTCTGAATGACATATTCAGACCTAAATAACTTCTCAAGAATGATATAACAGATTTTAAGAATTAGTAACACTGCATAATCTCTTTCAGAAAACTAAATGCTCCCTAGTTTATTAAGCCAGTCTTATTTTGGCAAGCATTCAACGGAGAGAGGGTACCCAAGGTATTAAGAAGACCATAATAAATAAAAAAAAATCCCAGACAGAGGTTTGCACGTAATATCTAAAATGTATATATAAAAAAACCATAGTATGAGCAATTGGAATTTAGGCAGGCATAAAAAAACTGATTTGACATTTGTAATCAAGTCACTAAAGTCTACTATATCAAAAGGCTAACATTTTAAGTCACATGATCACAACAATTGATGCAGAAAAAACATTGGAGTGCAGCCAGAAATCTAAAGCACATTAAAACCTTTCAGAGCTTTATTGAGTGAAAATTACTTTGCATTTATAAAACGCTTATATGTGGTCAGATAGGATGTTGCATACCTGTAATCCCAGGATTCAATAGACTAAGAAACAAACAAAAGAACAAGCGTCAAGGCTGTCTATATATTAGAGAATTGATTGGTAAAGAATATTTCTGAAAAAGACTGGGTAATTTTTTCCTGGAATATAGCAAGTCATTTTCTTATTCAGGACTGAACAGGAAGTTCAGTTTTTTTCCCCTTGCATTTAGGCAAAAACAAAATAAAGTATGAACAAGAAACAAATGAAAGAGAAGGACACAGCAACATTGGATTACACTGGAACAAACAAAAGTACCGTACTGTGAAACCCTATCTCAAAGAAAACAGATTAAATGTGTAAATAGTTTGAAATAAAATAACACAAAAATCCCAACGTATACCCAGAAAAGCAAACACCAATCCCTAAAATTAGAACTCATTAATAAGCTAATAATTTCAGCAGTGTCACGAGATTCAAGATGAAGACAAAAATATCCGCAGCATTTCTGTGTGATAAAGAGAAAACGACAGGCTAGTAGATATAATGTGTACGCTTTTCCGTTTTCTTCCCCTACCTTACCTCTCTCTCGGTGCTGAAGATCACAGAGAGGACAGAGTCTAGACTGAGCTATGGTCTTTCTGTGAGATATATCTGGAATCAGATTGTAGATTTAATGCAAGTTCCTAAAAATGCCACTGGTCTGCTTTTTGTTTTTATGGACATGCAAAATTCATTGTAAAAATGTATCTGGGGGATAAAAGTCACTTAATTGCTAAGGCACCTTACAAAGAGAAGTGTGTGGACTCACTGTGCCTGATGTTCAAGTCTACACATGTGTGGTAATCACAGGGTGCTGTATTGGATGAACAGAAAGAGATACTAATCATATATTTAAGTAAATAAATAAATTGGCTTAGACAGAAGTAGAAAAGCAAGTCTCTGGAGACAGATTCTTTCCATCCAACAGACAGTATTGCATCAATTTGTAGGAAAATCCACAAAAACTAAAACAAACTTTGATTTGAACCTTATATTTTACCCAGCAATTATAACCAAAATTGAAAGATGTAACTGAGATGTATCAAAGACCCAAATGAAGACAGGAGAAATTCTCCAAGATTTAGGCCTTTAGGTGACATTTAAAACTTCTAAAAACTGACAATAAAAAGATGATTTAAAAAATATAAACTAATCTCGAAATGACTAGACTAAACCATTATTTCCATTTGTAATCGTACATCATACACAGGACACAGGACCACTTGTTGCAGTGTATATACTCTTAATACTCCATTTTAGACATCACAATTCAGAGTGAGCCTTTCACAAAGAAGAAAATGAACACAAGAAAAGACACTGCACCATCCCTACTGGGGAGAGGAAACCAAAAGCAGGGTGAGATACCACCACACCTCTACCAGAGTGGAGACAAAAGGCACAGCATTGAAACCCATTTCTGGCAAATATACAGAGCAACTGAACTGTTATGTGCTACTATCTAAAATGCAAAGCACTGTGGCTACTCCAGAAGCCAGTGTGTCAACGGCTTGTGAAGCAAACAGTGGCAGTAGATCTATCATTGCACTGAGTACTAAGCTCACATAAGTAATATTTACATGGACACACAAATATTCATAGCAACTTTATTTAAAGTAACCCAAGGTAGGTACCACAAATAGGTTTCGACCCGTGAATGTCTGAACAAACTGTAGCAGATATTTGGAAAGGAATATTCGTCAATCACAAAAAGGTGACAAACAATTCATACATAAAACAGCTTGGCTGGATTACCACTGTTTTGTGTTCAATGCGAAAGCCAATCTTGTAAAGTTGTATGTATAGGATTACAATTATATAGCATTGTTGTGCTCTCAAAATTGTGTAAACAGAGTACCTTAATGGACCAGGGTTAGGACAGGAGGTTTGAAAAGGGAAAGTAGTGTGACTTTCTGGGGGTAACAAGATGATGATGAAATTCTTTTCTTTCTTGGGTTATTATCACTGACCATTTCTTGGCTGTGATTTTATCAACAGTTTTATAAGAGAAAACTATTAACAAAGTATATTGGATGTCTTTATTATTTCTTAAAACTGCACACTATTTTAAAACTGTCTCAAAATTTCAAAGTGTCAAAAAGGTAAATACATAATTTTCATACACAATGAAATCAACTACTGTTAAATATTCCTCTAATGCCAATTATGAAGTGATCAAGTAAGGTGTTAGGTTTGATCAAGGGTAATATTAAAAACATACATCTACATACACATTTGCACACATATACACACACCAAACATAGACATATATACACAATTACATGCACACATGCACACATATACACACATATATGAACAAATACATCCATATGCATATATATACTTAAGTATACACAAACACACATAAACACAAACACATACAAAATCACATAAAAACACACACAAATATTTGTATATGAATACATGCACACATATAAATATACATACATATATGCATACATATGCACAAATATATACATGTACATATATGTATAAACATACACACATTTAAATACATACATATATCCCTTCATATACACACAAACAATACATATGTACCCATATATATATACACACACATAAAACATATATCCAAATACACATTCACATGCACACATATATACACATACTTTTAAATTTACTGCTTTCTATCTTTTCTTTTTAAATATAGGCTGGCATCAAAATCACAGTCCTTCTGTCTCAGCCTCTCTAGTACAAGCATGTGCCACTATACTTTGCTGAGACTGACACAAACATATGAATTGTGAATGGCAAATAAAATTTTTAATAATATAAAATGATAAATTTCCTGTAAAAATAAACTGTTATATTTTATTCAATTCTTACTACAGAACAAAAGAAAAAAAATCAGTTGTCTCTCATGTATATCCCATGAATTCAGATATCATGAGGACTAACTACTTGACACTGGGAATCACTCAACTTGCTATTTTTCTACAGATTCACATTGTCCCTAGAGAATTACAAGGGAGTTATACCTATAGCAAAATACACTCTCCTAGGTCCATCTTTAACAGTTCAGGAATCTCCAGGCATTGATGTGCCACATATAGCACTGGGTAAAACAACAATGGATGATGTAACCGATTTCCAATTTTTCAGAAGTGTTCCGCAGACACACCAGTGGAGTACTTTTGGTGTATCGTTTGAGAGTGCGATATGATTAAGCAAAAGAGAGACAGTTTCATTAACAATTCATTTTTCTCTTTTTTTTCTGTGATATTATGGGACAGGAAAAATGGCTTCTGATAAAACTATCAAAGAAAGAATTGCAATAAAAAAGGAAGAAACATCAGATTCATAGCTGCAATGAGGAAATGGCCAGACTAATCGGCTGAGAAAGCGTCTTGCTGCAGAGCTGAAGCTACCCTTTCTCTCAGGGTTTTCCTTCTTCAGCTTCTCATGAGCTAGAATTACAAAATGCTCCATGCTGTTCACTTCTCAAAGCGAAATAAACTCCCTTTTAATTATGTAAAGATTGTAAAAGTCAGTTTAGTGATCCAGAAGTATCCTGAAATATCGCCAACCACAGCAGTTATGGGAAAACAAACAACAACAAAAACTCCCTTGCTATTTCGGGAGCTGCTCAGTGACTCATACTCCTAACCTCACGACATATGAACTGAGTGACTGATACCGTGTTCTAATCACCGTTGGAGAGCGGTGGAGTTAAATCTGAGTCACACGGCTGAGATCTGGAATATGTGGGCAGATATGCTGGGCTATATTTCACATTCTTAAGAGACTATGCTTCCTACATCTCTCAAACTCCAAATAAGGTTTGCATTGAAAAAATTACAAAGTAAATTCTCAATTTTATTCTAAAACCAGCTTGGCATAAAATGTCACTTCCAACGAGAATGCAGGACAATTTAAACAAAAACAATCTATTTGTTATTTTCTATTTCTTCTAGGGATTTTATTTTATTTTTTTAGGGATTTTTATTAATGTAAGGATTATGATTCTAAAAAACATTTTTAAACCTTTATTTCACAGTGTGGAATAAATAAAATGACACTCAGAAAAAAATTACCTGAAAATTATATTCAATTGCTTTCAAACATTTAATGAGTGCTTACCAGCCACAGTGGTGATTTCATACATTCTTTTATGTCACAGATCTTGTGTCTGGAGTGCTGGCTTGATGCCCTCATTGTCTTTGGAACGTGGAAACTATTAGAAGCTGTTGCCAGTGAAGGAAAACGTGCCACAATGTTTCAGGAATTGCAGGAGGTTAGGAACAATACACATGGAGTAATCAGCTGGATGGCCACAGGCTTCTCCTTTGTAGTCTTTGTTGTTCTTAGTGTGAACTTGTAAACTTGGTATTTTATCATTCTCTCAGCTTGTTTTAGGATTACAAATTGCTTATATACTGTCTGGAGATAGATGAGAGAATGCCCAACACTGATACTTCCTGCTGGAAGAAAATGAAGGGAGACTGATTTAGTAATGTCTTCCTACATGCTCTATAGGATGAGTATATCTATGGACATTTAGCTTCAAAAAGTTTGGAGAACATAAGATCCCAAATTGAATGATAACTTTTAGGCTATATAGCTAGAAACTTCTAAAATTTCTCTTTCAAGTCTTGCCTCTGAGGCCCAGTAGAAATTAGTTCCTTCATAGCTGCCATGCTTTGAATGTGTCCCCAAAGTTCCCATGTTGGGAAACTTATCTCCAGTTGGTAATGCTGAGAGCTGCAGCCCTACAGAGTTTGGATCATGACTCCTATAGTTAGTGATTGAGTTTATGTCACTGTCCCAGGAAGAGGTGCCCCATTGTACTAGCGAGTTGGCTACAAAAAGAAATTGGCCCTTCTCTTCTCTGACCCTTCTGCCACTGTTCTTGAATGATACAGCCAAAACATCCTTACCTGGCATCATCTCCTTGACTTTGAACTTTCTAGATTCTAGTGAAATTCTAGTGATAAGGAATAAATCCTTCATCTTTAAAAATTCCCCATGCTTAGGGGACCTGTTCTAGCAGAAAAAAGAACTAAAATAATACTCAATTTTACCAGTTCCCAGGCTGCTGGTTATCAAGGTTTCTCTTCATTACTCAAAGTTAAGATTTTATCTAATCTTGTTGATTCAAGGCTAATGTTTGGGTTTGACGTGGGTTGTGGAGCTATTAGAAACTCAGTTGGGATACACCAGAGGGCCAAGATATCTCCTCTCAAAGTAAATGCTTAAAACAACAAACAAACATTAAAAGAAGTAAGTCTTTAATCACTTCCAAAGACCATGTGAGAAGTCAGAAACCAAGACCATGTCCATGCCCTATCTCTCATGTCTACCATGGAAAAGCCCAGGAATGGTCTCTAGGAAAGCACAGTCATGGGGTCCTCTTACCAAAGAAGGGACCTAAATTATAGGCTCATGAGAGTGGTGCCCATGAGACTGTGGGGAAGTAGGAGAGGAGGCTAGAGACAGGAATCCATGAGCACTGAAACAGCCTTGGAGAAATGTTTGCTGAAGGCTCATCCAGGCCTTAAGTTCCTGAAGAAAATTACTTTTTTTATTTTATTGCAAACCATTTAATCTTAATATAAGGGGCATAGGATTGATAATGGATGAAATGACAATAATAATTTTAATAAACAATTAATAGTTATAATTTATTTGTGAATAAAATCCTAAAATTTGGGAGAGTTTCTTCATAGATCTTGAAAAACATATTCTAAATCTAATGGGATGAAATAGAATTTAAGATTCAAGAGATAAATTTGGGAAAACAGCA
Source organism: Grammomys surdaster (assembly GCF_004785775.1). Taxonomy (NCBI): domain Eukaryota; kingdom Metazoa; phylum Chordata; class Mammalia; order Rodentia; family Muridae; genus Grammomys; species Grammomys surdaster. Next base: position 13,978,420 of record NW_021604587.1, read on the forward strand.
TAAGTAATTTATTTTATCAGATAAATACCATTTCCATCCTCATAGCAAAATACTGGTACAGTAGGAGGTGAGTGCACACTTAATGGACTGAGGATGGAAAGGAGAGGATAGTGATGTACGTGTTCATGCCAGCGTTTATACACATTTGTCTTTAATAATTATTCTGAACAGAAACAAACAAAATAAAACTATATTATTAAAAGAGATACAAGAAATGATTTCAAGCTGATTGAAAGTCTAATGGGAACAACACAAACTTCAAACTAATAGAAGATCCTGCGGCAAAGTCCCTTGATGGCTATAAAGAAAAATGGAATTTCACAAACAAGACAAAACATACAATTCATAAAAGGAAATGAGTGATAAATTGACCATGTTAAAATGAATAAAGTCTGTGGAAAAAAGTACACAATGAATAAAAATTAAACCCACAGCGCAGACTGGCAGAAGATATTAACAATGAACATTGCCATGAACAGTTTGGGAGCCAAAATACATAAGGCTTTCCTCCAAAACAATGAGAAAAGAATAAATAATCTGATGGAAATTGGGCAAGAGATGAATGAGCCAGTCTAAGAAGGAGAACAGCAAATGCCAATAAACATGGAAAAGGCTACTTCATCCCCCGGCACAGAGAGACAGTGTTCAGCACTGTGTACCTTTTATCTTACAGAGATTAAAACAGAACAAAAATACAAGCCTCATTATTGCATATGGAGAGGAGGATGGAAAATGCACATTTATTAATTTATTGAGAGGACAAAGAATATATATATGTATATATACATATATATATATATATGTATATATATATGTATATATACATATATATATATATATGTTTAACAAATAAATATATTCATTAAACATGCACTCACATGTGGCAGGTTGTAGTCACCTCAGTCAGTCCTGAGGATGACACTGTGAGAGAAGGCAAGGTGTACAAGAACATTTATTATATATCTCTGTTAATGTATATGTACAGTAAATAAATTAGTAAAATTAATATAAAATTTGAATTTAATATAAACAATGGTCATCATTCATATTTCCTTTCTGATGGTGTTGGCGAATTAACAATATAGCTTGATTTCACTATGGTTTATCAACAAGTTTTCTAAACTGGTACAAATAATCACTATCTACAAATCATAAGCTTAGTACTCATAATTTGATGAAGGCAGGTTAGTTAATTAATCTTTTCTCCTAAGATACAAAGTTGAGGTGCTCAAGTTGTCAATAAACAAGCTGATGCCGAGGATGAATATAGAAGCCACTTCTTAATGTCTTTGGTGCTTGAATCCTAACACATAACTTACATCTTCATTGGTATCTGATGTGACTGTGTTTAGATAATTATGAAAACTGTAGAACCTATTCTCTCTCAGTTCCAGGCAGCGCTGACTGAATGGTCAGTGCTCTTTGGATATGTAACTTCTAATTTTAAGGTTGTTTGAGCATCCCTGTTTTCTTTCTTTAAAGTATTAGGGCTGTTAACCATTCTTGATGAGTTCTGATAATCTGGCTTTGATGGTATGGATCAGATCATTAACAATCTCTTAACCTAAAGTTCTTGGCACAGAACATCAACTAAATACCAGAAAAACAACTTGCTCAGTGACAGCCAAATCCATAATGATCATAAGCGTCCTAAGGGTTGTCTCCAGGTGAAGGTTATCACAGCTTCCTGGGAAGTAGGGAAGACATTGAAAGCAAACTGCAAGGCAAATGGGGGCAAGGCTTCTATCATATGCCTGTTTGTTTTCAATAAAGAGATGACACTAGGAATATGGAATTAAAAATTAGCATTCAGGTGACACTAGTGTCTTCTCAGGAAGGGTTTTAATTAGCTCTTACAATTATGCAGTATTTGTGAAGTGTTTACAAGAATCTATGACTCATAATAAGTACTTTATAAGGGTTTGTTTATTAAATACATCTTTACATACATTTCACACAGTCATGCGGTCCTCTTACCAAGGAAGTGTAATTTCTCTTTAGCCTGAATCATGTTCAGATGTAATATTAAGTTAACTTACGATGCTATGTAAAACCAAGTATTTGATCAACAAATTTCTCGAATGGACAGACTTGTGTCTGCAATTACTCTCAGGTGACAGCAAAGCAAACCTCTCCTGGGCAGATGATGTAAAGAGCCACAATTGATGATTGGAAAGAAGCTTATATTATTACAAAATGTTGGGTTATTAACAAAGATTTAACCTTGAGCTTTCTCTCCATGCCTCAAAGCCCACTCCTGTGGTCTGAAGTAGATATACAACCACAGATTTTTTTACCTTATATTTTTACTTTTATACTTAATAAACTAATGAGATTTAGCATATCTGTAGATTCATATGTCTGTCAAGAATGTTACTAAGCTCCCATACACCCTACACGCTGCTGCTCCTATTTTATTCCAACTGTGAGACCTAGAGCAGAGCTAATGACCTATATCATCAGCTCCTCTTAGTCCAAAGTTCATGCCTTGTTGGAATCACATTTATTTTTTCTTCTCTTGTCTTTTTTCAACCTAATTTCTTTTTTCTGTGTCAAGATACTGTGTTGTGCTACAAATCTAAAAATGTCCCTCAGAGGCTCTTATTTTGAATGTTTTGTCCCTACCTTTTGATACTATTTTAAAAGCCATGGAAATTGAAGTGATGGGGCCTGGCTGTTGGAAAAAGGTACTAGGAAATGGTTTCTGGTTTCTGACCTGTTCAATCTCTGCTTCCATTTTTCTCCATGTCTCGTGATCATGCCCTCAACCATGTGGTTATAACCTTTTATTATATTGTGTTTTCCTTTCTATTGTAGAATGAAATCTCTTGGAAACCATAAGCTGACATAAGCCTCTGCTTACTTCAGCTGCTCTCGTCAGATATTTCATCATAGTGACAAAAAGTAACTAATCTCTCATGGTAAATCTGCCCACAGCATCTCCTTAGGTAACCCCAGGCATCCATCATGGGGCATCTTCTCACATTATTTCCTCAAGCATCCCCAGCCCATGATGGCCTCTGAGAATTCCTTTGGTTTTGGTGACCGTTAAAGCACAGATAATCCTGACAAGCCTTCCATTGATTTACTGCAGCTTCTCTCTATATTATATTTGAGGCATAGAATTGGCAGATCTGAGGAAGCCCAGCAATGTCATTTTCAACCCATTACGTTAATGACATGTATAAAGAACAAAGCTTATTGCTGAACATATTAAGCTCTACCATAAGGTCAAGGAAGTAGCAGGTTTCTCACAAAAAATGTATTCTTTTTGTCCCTTGTTCATACCATATTATTTGAAACAACACCTAAGTATAACCTAACTCAAGGAGAGGGCAGTTCACCTTCATGAGAGTTGCTGTATTAGTTATGGTTCTCTGGAGGAACAGCACTGAAATATACCGGCAATTTATTAGAGTAGCTGATGCTGCATTCTAGTTTGTCCAACAATTATTTACCAATGGGAAGCCCAAGAATCCAATTGTCATTCAGATGGCAAGCCTGGATGTCTCAACTGGCTTTTAGTATATGCTAGAATTCCAAGAAGTAGATTCTAATGCCAATGAAGAAATAAACTTGCCAGTGAGAGCTAAGAGCAAAAGCTTTCTTCTTTCATGTTCTTATATAGATTGCCACCAGCAGGTATGGATAAGATTAATGGTAGATTTTCCCACCTCAAAAGATCTGAATTAAATTAATTAAAATTATTTAATTAAGAAAAATCCCTCACAGGAGAGCCTAACATTTGTATTTTACTTAATTCCAGATGTAGTCAAGTTGACAATCAAGAATAGCCACTATAGTTGCCTCTTATTAGTCTATTTAGTATTTATCTCTCTACACTCAAAAATACTTCACATTTCAGGTTATAGTTTTGTGCCCACAGTATCAGTTTATTTATTTAATCACTTTAAATATCCATAATCATAAGCACTTTATATTTCATGTTACAGCTCAATATATATTATTTATTGTTTTATTTTCTATATATCTATTTATTCATTTTATAGAAGGCTGTTTTATAATCTATGTTATCACTCAATAGTACAGTATATATTATGCTGTTCTAGTTGTTCAGTAGTGGTTGACTTTATCACACCAATGGATTTTGTTATTTTGGATGTATTTTCTTTCTCAGTACAAGTGTCAATAGCTTCTCAAAATAGTCCCTCTTGCTAAAGAAGAACTGTATTTTAGTTCCAGTTCTGTGTTCTGTGTATTTTCATTACCCCTGGGTTTTCTTACCTTGTGGTCATCTTTGTGGGTAGAACTATGAACACATTCAGCTATACTAACATGTAATCATATTATTTAGTTCTGTTAGTACACTCTGTATATATTTCAAGCTACTTATCAAGCTGATACTGGCAATTATCTATCTCACCAAGTGCCATAAGATCCATTCTAACCTAGTAAGAAACCTGGTTCCCACTATCCACAATATTTCATTTATACAGTTATACAGTGATTTCAAAATTGTTTACCTGTTGCAAAGTGATAAACAACCATTTTGGATTTGTGTAGAAGTATTTATAAATAGTTTTCTTTTGTTTTAGTCTTATAGATATAATTAATCTCTAGTTAGATCAGACTCTTTTACACACACACACATATGTAATATATATACTTATATGTATATATATATGTATATATATTACACACACATACACATTTGTGTGTGTGTGTGTATGTATGTATGTAGTACAATGCACAGAGACACAAAGTCACTAGGTTTTATTCACAAATTTAATTAGATCCCAGGGTCCTCAGATGCCATAGATGATTTATCTAAAATTAGATATATTACTGCTGTTTTGAGTTGCAAATACTTATGTATCTTTTAGAAATGCATCAACATCAATTTTTGGCACAGTTGATCTTTGTGCTCTCTAATCTCTAGGGATTACTAATATATTTGCCCTAACAAACTTGGTTCCAAAGTTTTGATACTTTCAAATGTCGCATAAATGGAATAATGACAGTTTTTATTGATTATTGCATATGTAATATCTGAGTGATAGTTCAATAATTTGCATTAATATACAGTATTCTACCACATGGAATAACCATGATTTGTGTAGCTATTCACTCACTGAGGAACTTTTTAATTCTATTATTAAGTGATTGTGAATAGGGTCACAGAATATTTATGTAGAGAAATCTGTATATAATAATACATAAATTGGATTTAAACTGGAGTGTAAAAACACTAGATAGCATGATAAAATTATATTGAACTTTATAAGACACTGTTAAGTTATCTATTAAACAAACTATTAATGAGCATTGCTATGGTCTCACTTCCTTTCTAGGATTGGAATAACTACTTTCATTTTCTTCTTAATTTCAGTGCTACTTGGAAGAGTCTCTTATTTTGATTTGCATTTCCCTAGTGAGAGGTGATATTGAGCATATTTTCATGCTGACTGCCATCTGTTTCTGTACTATGGTGACATATTTGTCCAGGCATTTGGCACCTTGTCCAACAGATATCTTTTTCTCCCTTATTTTTATTTGTATATTCTAGAATGAGCCTTTTGTTTAGATATATGTTTGGTAGTTATTTTCTCATAAACTGTGGCAAGTGTTCACAGTGTCTTTCAAAATGACACAACATTTAAATTAACAAACTTGAAAACCATTTTGGTGTTGATAGCTAGTTGTTTGTTGTATATAAAACTTACCACAATAAGGTTATAGGTTGCCACCTGTGTTGTTCTTTTATAAATTTTTCACTATGAAGTTCTTAGGCACTTCGTGTGGCTCTTCACCTTTAGGTGCTGAGAGAATTTAACATCTTTTTTCCCTTGAAGAATAATTATTTATATAGCTTTAAAGCCATGATTTGAACCTAATCTCCTCTTGCTGGCAATGAGCTCCACAAATTGTGACAGTTGAACATTCAGCACCATGGTCAGAGCTCAAAGGTTTAAAAAAAAAATTAAGGAACTATATAGAGGTAAAGTGCAAAAGTTCCTGTTCTTCCTACCCAAGGCTGGCTTTCTGGGATCCAAAATATGATGTGAGAGTTTTGTGAAGATGTTGCTCTCTGACCTTGTGGTTGCCATGTTCAACATGAGTAGTCTGGTGACATGATCTGCTTTCCCTTTTCATGGGCTACTGTCCAGCTGCTTAGCTGTGAAGCTGGGGATTTAGGTAATTTTCCTACACTTTATTCTTGTAGCTATTTATAGCACATATTTTACAAAGTAGAACTGCCAACTAGGTAGAGAAATTAATCTTGTCTATTTTGTATATGTCAATGTGACATGTATGTCATTTGCATGACAGTTCTGTGTTACAACGTGTCTTTATACATTAAAGTCAAAGGTACATGTAAGTTAGGAAGAGTCATTCAGTTGCTATTGAATAATTCAAGAATGATGTGTGGCCCTGAAGTGAACTATTCTTTTATAGTTCAGCTCCTATACAGAACGTGAAATACTGGCAACCATAGGATTCATGTGAGATAAATTAAAACTTAATTGTTGAAAGTATTATTTAATTGTTTGTCATTTGCAAGCAAGGCTGATCTGGTTTTTTGAAGAAGTTTCCCCTCTTTCACTTACTGTTTATGTACTGCAGCAAGGATGGGCCATACCTAGTTCTCTTCTAAGACAGACTTACAACCCAGTCCTGACAAATAACCAGCAGCCATAAAATAAAATCCATCCTGTGCTAATCACAGTAGCTTCATTACTTTTTGGCAACTTTTGAGAAAGTCTTTTCATTCAAATAGATTAGGTAGTGATACTAAGGTTACAGTGAGCGTGCTAGTGTTCCCTTTTATCCTACAGCAAATAAGACTCATTCCTGAACAAAGAGAAGGAAAGCAATTAAGAGAAAGACTCATTTTTCTACTTAAGATTGTGTCTAGATACAAGAGATTTATGCCTGTATGTTCTCATTATTTTAAGCTAATACATTTTCAGTTAGTAAGATAAGTAAGTAAAGATTTTTGTTTTTTTTTTTCAACTGAAAGACTCTTGGGCAATAGAAACCTATTCCATTGTGGTTTTGTTTCAGAAAAAGGGGAAAGTATAGTGATTTGTCTAAACTTCTATGATTAGTTACGTATGGAAGTTTAGCTGGGACTGACACACACTTCTTTGGAATCACACTTGGTAGGCTGCTTTCTCACCAATACCCACCAACACACTGCTGAAACACAAAACAGTTTATGAATGAATGGTGTTTAATGTAATTGTATGCTGCACAGAATGAGACAAATATTTCTTCACATGAAGCATGGATGTTCGATTATGGCAATGAAAATTTGCAGATTTGGGCACCACAGTGATGTCCTGAATCAATTAATATGTTGATAATGATTCATAAAGTTTTGCTACTACACTGCCCTCATGGGATAGTTGCTATTTCCTTGAGATTTGGTTTACACTTCTTGACAGCTGCCATAGTTTGTAAGTTATAAGTTTATGAAACTGGGTAAAGAGTAACAGTAATGTCTATGATCACCGTATCACTATATATGACGGCACAAACCTGAGACAATAGGCCAGATTTATAATAAGTATCAGCGTTGAACAACTGTATGTATATGTATATGTAGCTATCATATAACATAATGAGAGGTCCCCTACAGATGGGAGATTTTGTTTGAAGTAGACTTCATATGTGACAAAAAGTTATTTTAACATTTGTAAACTTATTGAATGAATAAGTGAGTAAGTTAGTTAAATGCTATACACTAGAATTATTTTAGTGAGTACCATCTATGTTACTGGAAGGGTAGAATATCTGATGTGGTCAAGATATGCCTTAGAACCAAGTTCGAGTATCATTACTGTCTTCGAGTTAAGTTTTTTATTTGGAATGTAAAGACACAAAATAACTAAGTGTATCAAAATCTCTTTTGAGACTCAAGGCAATCTGTCACCATAACCACGTTCAAAATCAAAAACTCAAATTGTATATTCCCAACATGCAAAATATATATTTATCATTACAAAAAGAGAAATGGGAGAGAGGATAGAGAGGGAACACCAGAAACCAACAAGACAAACACCAAATCCTATTTATGTATGCCTGGTACTCAGTGCTTTGGTTTCAAAGGGATTAGATGGCTCCATGCCTCCAAGATTTGCTGCCAGAGACACACATGTATCTCTTGGGACAGTTTCACTCCATAGATGCTATCTTTAGCAAATATCTCATAGCTATGGCATCTCTAAAATTTGGCATCTCTACTGAAACCTATAATTTATCATCATAGCTTCATGCAATGGTATTTCACAGCTTCTTTGCATGGATCCAGCCTTAGTACCAATACTCATTGCTCTGCCTCAGTGGCTCTCTGAAACCACAAAAGAAGAATACACAGTGTTCTTCACCCTCACATCTTTTATGAACCCAAAGCTAGTACCACTGTACAGCAGGCAAGGTTTGGCAGGAAGCATGGGTGGACGCTCACTCACTTGGACTACATATGCAGGAATGCTTGTTTGCCATTGCTCTCTAGAGGCAAATTCCCTAGGCCTTCTTGTCACAATTGGAAAACTTATCTTAGTAGTGTCTTGCCCAAAGAGAATCTTTTCATTCTTCTGATGCAAAGCAGAAGAACTTTCATCAATGGAGTTGATCTATTTAATAGCCACGTCATCTTTTGTAGTACATGTCTTGGGAACAATATTAAGCTTTCTCATGCTGTTTTCCTGTAAGAGATGCATATTTTGTATTTAATTTTAACTCATTAGCTCTTTTACCTTTCTAGATCTTCATACTACCAATAATAACTATACTATAGGCCATGTCTTGAAATATTTCCCTGCCAAAGAAATTAGTCCATTATTTTAAAATTTAGATCCAAGTAGGTTCTCAGACTACAAGCAGAAGTCAGGAGATGTTTTGATAAAGTACTATATGAATGCCCTCTAGACCAGTTACTAACAAAATTTTTACTTTCCTTAGAAGCCTCATGAGCCTACCTGAAGGCACTATCTGAATTACTCTCAGTACTACTGCCTTCCAGGCTTCTACAAGAATGGCCCATTAAATTCTGTTTACAGTTTTTGAACCCTTGATCCACAGCTGGTGGCAAGCACTGTTCTGAGATGCTATAGAATCTTTAGAACCTAGGTGGAGGAAGTGGATCACTGTGGGGAGCCCTGAGTTTTACACCTCTTTGTCACTCCCTGTTTGTTTCTGTTTTCTTACTGCCAACCTTATGTAACTATGTACTCCTGAGACCAAGGAGCCTGGAGGAGCCTGGTGGTGGTGGCGCATGCCTTTAATCCTAGCACTTGGGAGGCAGAGGCAGACAGATTTCTGAGTTCGAGGCCAGCCTGGTCTACAGAGTGAGTTCCAGGACAGCCAGGGTTATACAGAGAAACCCTGTCTCAAAATACCAAAAAAAAAAAAAAAATTCTGTTTACACCATCCAAGCACTTTTCTAGTCCAAAGTTCTAATATCTTCAAGATGGTAAAACAAGATGCTCAGGTTCTTCATAGCAATATCCCATTCTTGGCACTAACTTCTGTATTAATTAATGTTCTGTTGGCATGATAAAATGCCAGATGCAAATGCAGCTTATACAGAGAGAGTTGAGTTTTCCTTACAGTTTCAAGGGAAGCTCATCATGGCAGAAGAAACATGGCAGCAGACAACCAGAGCAGAAAGATAAAGAATCCCATCTCAACCGCATATAGGGAGCAGGGAAAGCAAGCAGGAAGTAGGGTAAGGCTATAACCCCCCAAAATCTAGTTTATACTGTTTATCAAATAGGTAAATCTTCAATTATTATATTTGTGTTATTTCCTTTGATTCACCTGAAAAACAGCTCAGTGGACTGTGATAACTAGAAGAACATTCATGATAGCAGACTGAAATCTTAAAAGTAATTAATAAAATAGTTATTATTTATTATGCTTATATTTTCTTCCTGGTCATGAATAAGTCTCCCAATTTTTTTCTGAGATGACTAGAGACAATAGACAGAAAATTGTATCTTTAATATTTTAACTTAGAAATGAGCATCAATTTCTAGAAAAGGAAATACGTTCCCATCCTCAGTTTACGAATGGCTTTCACAACAATCTGCATCTAGGTTTTGTCTGTTGTATTGTCAGAAAATAATTACTTAGCAACAACTAAATGGAAAGAAGACAACAGTGAGTATGTAAATCCATTGTTTCCCTGTGGAGAAAGATCTGCCAAGTTTTTGACATCATGCTTCTCACTGAAATAAGGTTTGATCTGTTAATAGCCAACTTGCATTACCATATCATATCCATTTTTAAAGCTACTTTGCTCAATTTCTTTAGACATCTTCGTATATATTTTACATACAAATATGTAGTTTATATATATTTTGTATGTATATTGTATATTTATACTGTATAAATATTGTATATATATTATATATGTATATATTGTATATACTTTATATCTACATATTGCCATTTGTATATTTTTCTGATTCACACACAATTCACTATTCTGCCTTCTGATGGCTAATTATCTTGTATTTTTAAGTTTTTCATTTGATTATTACCTTAGATTTAAAACTTTTAACTTAATTTGACTTTGTCATTATTTGAGATTTTAATTTCATTTTTTGTCATAGTCATTATAACAAATGTAATTTTATATGAGCATGTGTGAGGTCTTACAAATCTGAAGCCCCCATGTGTCAGCTCATTCTGCATCTTAACATTCTTTTCATCCTGGTTGATTGATCTGCTCTGTTGAATAGCTCTCTAGACAGTGTACATATGTATGCATATGTGTGCGTTTGCACAGATGTGTGTGCATAACGTATGCATGTTGGTGTGAATGTGTGTGAATGTATGAATGTGTGCACGTGTGCATGTATGTGTATGGATGTGTGCGTGTGTGCATGTGCAAGAATGTGTGAATGTGTGTATGTGTGCATGTGTGTATGCATTTGTGTGTACATGTGTGTGCATGTATGTGTGCACGTATGTGTGCATGTATGTGTGCATATATGCATTTGTATGTGTGCATTCATGTGTGTGCATGTATATGTATCATTACACATGTATGCATATGTGTATGCACGTGTATATGTGTTTTTATGTATATGCATGTGTGTGGGTATACGTATATGGTGCATGTGAATGTGTGCAGATACATCAATGAGTGTGTGCATGTGTGTGTATCTGTGTATGTATGTGTCTGCATGTGTTCCTGTGTGTGCATGTGTATATGTGTGTATGCATCTGTATGTGTGTTGTATTCCTATGTGTGCAGGTCATTTGTTCTTCCATGCTTGCCCATGTGGAGGCCAGAAGTTATTGTTAAGTTTTTTTCAATTCTTTATTTTACTTTTGGAACAGAATCTCTCAATAAATCTAGAATGCAATGATTCAGCTAAACTGTCTGGCTAGTAAAATTCCAGAATCCACCTTCCTCTGGTTCCTGAGCACTGGTGTTGCAAACATCGCACTGACACATGTGGATTTTACACGGATTTGGGAATCCAAACTTAAGTTCACATACTCATATGGTGAGCACTTTATCCCTTAAGTCATCTTTCTAGACCCTTGAATAGATTTTGTGTAGAGAATATAAATTTAAAAACTGATTTGTGAAATATCTTGAGAAGTCATACAATAGATACTAATTTTCCTGAGATAAGATTCATTAGGTCATTGTTTTGCCATTCACTTCCTGCTGGGTCTATAACAGCATTTGCCTCAAAGGTTACTTTAATCAAGTTTCATGAAATAAGACCATTTGCAACTCACCTATATTAATTGTGGTGAAGATTTAAAATCATGTAGGATACAAGCTTTTGCACCTCACATAAGCTAGGATTCAACCTGAATGGCAAAACTACTACAGGTTTGGGACAAGCATTATTAAACAAAAACCAGCCTTTCACACCGTGGAAGAAATTGAAGAACTGAGGAGATGAAGAAAGGAATGCCAAGCTCATGGACTCAACAAGTACTTCAGTGGTAAGATAAATATCTAGTGACACCAAGAGACACCATAGAAGCTCTACTGATGGATAAATCTGCAAAGAAGTGATGCCTTTGACGATGTCATGATAGGACTTTATCTATACACTCAGTGTTTGACTCCATACAAGAGCACTCGATTTAAATCACCTCCATGATTGAGCCCCTCCATGTTCCCTCCTCTCACATTTATCTTTTTTCTTCTTTTGTTATGGTTGTTTTACACACACACACACACACACACACACACACACACACACACGGTACAGCCCTATTGTGTTCATTTAACACTTCTGGTATATAATACATGTGTTCAGGGTTGATCATTTGGGATTAGAAAATCTATGTGGTAGTTTGTCCCTGGGAATTACAAATTCTCTCTCTCTGTCTCAACAGGCATTAATCACCTGTTGTCTTCACGCTGGGGTGAGTGGACCGTGTGGAATTTCCCCTGTTCATGTTGGCACGTCGACTAGTATTGTCATTATGCTATCTTGATCAGGCTTCGTTGTCTTGGTCTTCTGTTCTTTAAAATCATTGAGCCTGGTCTTCTACAATTTTTCTTAGGCATTGCATTTGAGATTTATAAGTTGTGGCTGGGAACCCCTCAGTCACTTGCTTTCTGTATTTTGACCAGTTATAGATCCCTCTAAAGTCTCTATATGTTTGAAAAAATGTTTTTGATGATGAATGAGCACAATGTATCCTTGTGAGCATAATGATAAGTATATAAAACACAGGAGAAATTATATTGGCTTAGGAGAACAGTCATGGAAAGTTCTCTAGAGTCTATGACCTCCCCAGATACAGGTAGTGAGCTAAGTTTAAAGTGTCAGGCATGAATTCCCTCCTGTTGAGCAGGCTTTAAATCCAATTACACATCTGTTGGATATCTCCAAGATAAAAGTGCTACCATTATACCATGTGGCTAACATACTGATCCAAGCATTGTTGTAGTTTGGAGGCTTTACGCTTGACTGCTTTTCTCACTCAACAGCTTACATAGCTCCTTCCAATACGATGACATGCAGCCTTAAGGATCCTATATTTAAAAGACATTCCTTTCTGTGAAGTCCTGTAATAAAGTGAAATTTTGTAATAAACGAGAAATAAATGGGAATAAAGAATTAAAGAACTAAGCAGATTATTATTGAGATTTTCTTTCTATGTCTTTTCTCAAACCACTTCAGCAGTCATTGGACTTTCAGTTAACCAACCCTGAACACTTAGTCTGAGTGAGCTTCAGTTAATAACCCAGATGCAACACAGTGGTGTGTCTGTGTCCAGGTGATTTTATAACTTGTCTTCTGTTGTACAATCACTTTTATCTCACACATCTTTGTTTGAGTCCTACTTCTAAGAGTCCACCTGGTGGGAGTCCTTGCAAATGTATTACTTTATTTTATTATTTATTTTTCTTCTTACATTTCTCTAATAATTCAGTCAGGTTTTAGTAGACCAGACAAGCAGGAGATGAGTTTTCCACAACTCTTCATTCTTGCCAGGAAATCTCTGGGTTGCTTACGTTTCTGTCTTAGTGTTAATTCTGTGTATTGTTTCCCAGCTGGATGAATTCCTTCAGTCTCAGTTTAGTGAACGCGAGCATCTCCCTGTGTCTGCCCAGGACATGGGTTTGCATCTTGCTCAAAGGACTGTTTCTGTTACCTTTCACCTGAATTTCAATGATCCCTGAAAAATGTCACTGTGAAGACGTGTATCATCTGCATTTTACATGTTCATGAATCCATATTTGCCCAAATGCACTTTCCATTTGGTGGACTTGTTAGGAAATTCAATACAAGATGCTAAATTACCAGGTGTTGGAGCCGGAACTCTTAGGTTTGAACCCTGAACAGTGAAGTGATGCTGCAGAAAATATTTAATATTTTTCATAACACTTAATGATTCAAAAGTCTGTAAGAATTCCTAACTACTATCAACAAAAGTGTAGCCGCTTTAATATCAATCTCAAAGATGCTGAGGTCTTTCATCTGTATTGAAGTAACAAATAAGTGAGACAGAGCCCTTGTGAGTGGAATGGAACACAAATCAAGCAGCAGGTTTCATCTGACTAGAGAAGTGAGAAAGGTGTTTGTCTCTGCATCTGTGGGTGGCCTGGGATTGTTATAAGTCATGATTAGTGGAAACACACCTGGACAGAAGCAGGAAAAAATGAAGACATATTAGAATCACTGGAGGGTTTAAAGCTGATGTTTCTGTGAACCAAAGGACATACCAGAGGCCATATGGAAAAACTAAGATTGCATGCCTTGTTCACCAGTTCCGCCAAATTTGTCCCTGAAAAGTCAGTCACCATATGCCACTGCTATGATTTGAATATGGGTTTATTCTCCAACAGCACCTAGGAAGACACAGTCCAAGGAGGGACTGGTATGGGCCTTTAAGATGTGGAACATCTAAAGGGACTGTGGCATAACTCCTTGCTACCTCTCTGACTTTTCCTGTGGATAGATACAGGCGTGAGTTGCTTCAACACAAGTTCCCCTGCCAGCTCCTGGTGATACAGGAAGAACCAGCTTTCACCAAGACTTTACTAAACCATTTACTACAAATTTCCAAAGTCATAAGCTAGATAAACTCTCTATCCTATTGAATCATAGACTGTTCTAATTTTCTTTCTGTTGCTCTGGTATACAGGACAGCCAAAAGCAAGTTGGAGAAGAAAAGGTTTGTTTCAGCCTGAAAGTTATAGGCCATCATCGAGCAGTGCCACAGCAAACAGTCAAGATATGCACCTGGATAAGAAACTATGGAGGAACACTCTTTACACTGTTTCCTGCCCTACTCACTGATTTTCTCAACTTGCTTTCTTATACCACTGAGGCCTGACTCCTTAGTGATGTTCTCCCTTACGGTGGGCTAGACTCTCTGCCATCAATCACCAACCCACACAATTTCTCATATTATGAATCCAAGCCAATCTGACCAGGGAAATTCTTAAATGGATATTCTTTCTTCCCAGGTGACACTGGGTCATGTCAAGTTGATAGTCAAAGCTAACTAACACACAGGTCTTAGGTAGTACTAATGCAAGCCTAGTATATCTCTAGATTCCCAAATCAACACAATTCCTGACTCAGAACTTAAGTGACCTGCAATAAAGAGTACATGGAGTCTGGGAAAGATGATCTACAGAGTTAAGTTGAGTAATTCAACTGTGAGTAACCAACAGCAGGGTCTATTCTTATCATAACTTTCCAACTTCAACTTGCCACCAAACAGGCCAGGGCATAGTTAAGAATGATGTCCTTACTTTGCTATGCTGACCCAGTGAACAACATTTCACTATGGAATCATAAAGACCTAAGGCAGAGGAATTAGAAACCTGGGGAGCTTAGTGTTTCTTTTCAGGAGTCATAGCTACAGCCAGAATGCCAAAATGAATGGAAATTCTGATTCCCAGTTCATTTTTTTCTTCTATTTTCTCCTACAAGGAAAATATTTTACAGTGGATGGTATGTCTCATTGGACTTCTATGCCTCCAGAAAATCCAATGGCCAGGACACACTTTTATATGTTCATGGGATACAAATTCTTTCCTCTAGCCATCATTTCATTTTCTTATCAAGTATACAAATGAGTAGCCTGGAGCCTAAGTTTTATTTGTTAGAGCTGAATTATCAACAGTCTGGATAGCCACAGTCAGGGGATTTCTGACATTTGACAATGGGAATGAGTAAAGCTTTTTTTGGTAGAAAGCCAGAGAGTATCTTGTTGCTTAGCCTTTGATCTCTACCCATTAGGTACCAGTAGCAACCCCTAGCTACCATTATCAAATGTCTGCAGATATTGACAAACATTTCCCTTGGGGCTAGAAGTGGGAGCAGCAATGATTTGGTCCTAGATAAGAATCACTAGCATAGCAATCATTTCAGTTAGATAAACCCAAACCCTTTTCTTGTCAAGTACTGTCTGGACAGCAAGAGCACTAATTCTTATTTTTTATGTGAAGTTATTTTTCTTTTAGGTGAGTACTGAACCTATTCTACAGTAGCATGTATGCACACAGCAAGCAGTGAGCTCCCCTAAGATTTTCTTTTTATTTATTTTACACTGAATTTGGTGGTTAGATAATTTGTTCCCAGGAAAAAACTAACAAAGATCATGTCCAGATATCCAAAATAAGGACCTGACTGTAAAATAACCTCTTTTCTTTCCCACAGATATGTTGAGAAACCTTTTGGATCATGTATTTACCCATTTGCATAAAGCCAAGTTATAGGGCAGGACAATTGTGATGTAGAGTTGGCAGACATGTTCACTGATCCCAAGCTATTCAGCAGCGGCTTCACATCTCTTTGGTGCAGTTACAATAGGAAAGAGAGGTTGGAAAAAAGAAAGTGGGGTTTTCTTAGTTGATAACATAGATACAATATTGTTTATCTATAACCTCCTGACGTATAAAGACATAAAGAATTATCATTGAAGATGTAAATTTCTCTGTAGTCTCTTAAAATCTTTCCATTCTGACACTCTATTGGTATTTTAGTCTTCGAATCTAATCCTGTCATTTTGAATACTGTCCAATGGCACCACAGCCCTCCTGAAATGTAGAGATTTGGCACCATGGCTTATGGAGCTATAGATAGAGCTTCACAGCTGGCTCTTGACCTATCTTTCCCTTCATTCTCCCACTTGAGACCTGTATTTTGGACATACTGACACTTATGTTCCTCAGAACCTGTCAACTTTGTATCTGCTGGCAATTTGGTCTGAAAAGTTCTCCTTCTCTCTTAAGACTAGTTCTCCCTTACCACCAGAAGAGTTGAAAATAAAAATCTCTAAGTTCCCTTAAGAAACTGACTCACTGGTCTAAGGCAAATCACAGAAATTCACATTTACATAAGGACATGAAGCTATGCTGACAGAGACAGGTCACATACACACATTGGAAAATATTCATTTAAATTTATTTTTCAATTGAAAATAAATTTTTGTACAATATATGCTGATTATGGTTTGCCCTTTTTACCTCCACACCCACCCAAATCTACACCCTTTCTTACTCTCATTAAAAGAACCAACAGGAACATAATAATAATAATAATAATAATAATAATAATAATAATAACATAAAACAACCAAAAAGGAATACTCCAATGCCAGGAATGGGTTACATTTAATTGAGTTGCTGGCCAATGGAAACCCTGACTCAAATTCTTAATAAATGTAGTTGTAGACTGTAAGTAATGGAGAACATTTCTGATTCTGTGGATCTAAGCATCAAGGGACAATTACCCTCAGGGCTCTGCTGTAAGTTTAACAAAATAGCAAACCAAGCTCCTGAATTTGTCCTTGGTTGTCATTATGCCCCTTTGTACAGCAAAAGATAGCTAATTTAACCATAGGAAAAAATTAGAACTTTGTATATATATAAAACTAGGAGATACATCTCCCCAGCATACTTGAGGATGATTGTTAACAAGCTGAGTCCTCAGCTCCCTGCTTCTTGACCCCTCACTGAGACCATAGCACAGATCTTCTAGTGCCAGGCGAAGGTCAGCAGTACACTCTGCAGGTAGGTATTAGCTCTTTGGATGTTTTCTTGGTTAACATGGCACCTCATTGCCATTATGGTGTTAATGGTTATACTTCTCATGTTTTGCAGAGTTCAGACTTCAGAATCAAAGTCAACAAACGTATAAGTCAAATTCTACTTCCAATTACTCATATGTCAATTTATCAATGGATGCCAATCTCTGGTTCTTGGTTTTGGATGATTTTTTTCTAAACATAATTTAAATAAACAAGAGTTAACAAATCAGATACATAATTGGCTTCTTTTTATCTGCTTACATAAGAACTTCTCTTCCTCCAAAAATTTCTACCAATTGCTTGTTTGATCCATTTTTACTAATGTATATAGTTATGTACGTACATCGGGGTCAAAGGAAGCTATGATGACAACCTTACTTCATTTTCTATGAATTTTTATTTCCCACCTACCCATAACCCACATCTTCATTTGCATATATGCATATTTTCCTATCACTCTTCCCTCCTTCCACTACCCTACTTGCTGTACTCCTTATCGAAGTGGATTTAGTCTGGTACAGCAGAATCAAATTCAAGTGTAACTTTCTAGTTCTCAGAGACTCCTAAGAAAATTTCTAAGCTGGTAAATTAAATTTTGTTAAAGTTGTGAGAAGAAACTTGATATTCATTGTTGTCTGTCTTGAGACATGAGAAATGTTATTTTACTGCCATTATCATCAAAATCACAGAAGGGAGTGTATCTGTGACAGAAATTATTCATACCATGAAAAAGAAGTTTCCAGCTTATTTTTATATAAATCAGTGGCTCTCAACCTTTCTATCGCTATCTCATATTTTAATACAGTTCTTCATATTCTAGTGACCTCAAGCTATAAAATTATTTTCGTAGCTACTTTAGAACTGTAATTTTGCTACTGTTGCAAATGGAAATATCTGTATTTTCCAATAGTATTAGAGGACACCCCTCTAAAAGTGTTATTTGACCTTCTAAGGGATTGTGGTCACAATTTGAGAATTGCTGATATAAAGGCTATTGCTTCAATTCTCACTAAACTTTGGTTGTTGTTGTTGTTGTTAGGGTAGACTTGGGATTAATGCTCATACCTCATGCATGCTAGACAAGCACTCTACCAATAAGCTATAACCTCTACCCTTTAATGCCTAAATTTTTCATCCCTTGCTTTCTGCCAGAAAACTGAGCAGTCGCCATTGAGTGACTTTGGGAACTGTGTAAATGTAATAGAGGCAATAGGTTGACTAAACAAAGCAATACTTTATCTAATCTAAGTTTCTAGGACACTGTTTATCAGCCTGTGGGTGTCAACCCCTTTTGGGGGGGCTCACATATCAAATATCCTGCACAACATTAGATATTTAAATTATGTTTCATAACAGTAGCAAACATAGTTATAAAATAGCAACAAAAATATTTTTATGGTTGGGGGGTCACTATAGCCTGAGGCACTGTGTTAAAGGATTGCAGCACGTGGAAGGCACAGAAATCACTGATCTAGAAGATCTAAGCTTAGAACAAAATATATATAAGAAGAAAACAATACATGCATCATTTATAATTCAAGGGCTTTGACACTCTGTGAGACTTTTTGATATTTCAGCTCTATGGTCACATGATAGACAATTCTAATCACCTATCCACCTAGAGATAGATGCTTTTTCTAATATTCAATGACAACTGATGACTTACTTGGCAATGTGTACTTACTTCAGTTTTAAAGTTTTGCATCATGAATACCTGTTTACTGCAAGAACTGGAGAGCTAGATTACTGAATATTTTGTTTGATTTGTTCATGAAACAGCTTGGAAGATTAGCAAAGTAAACAATTGAAGAAAACATAAAATTTATTAGATGTTTTTGTTCATTCTAGATATAAAAAATAATAATTTCCTGGATCATCTTTATATAATGGCAAAAGTTGTCAATTCTGTAAATGATTCATGGTTATTCCACAATGCATACAATTTTTATTTAATGAGTCTTGAGTACTAAATTCCTACTTCCAGGGGCATAAGAGGGTCTCATGTCTGTTTACATACAACTCTTTATAAATAAAGAAGTGTAAACTTCTCAACTTCTCTGTTTGAGAGTACAAGATTTACTTAAGTCAATGGGATAAACTGAGTGGTTTGCAAGTATTTACAAGTAAAAGAAGTTAGTGTTATTTGTGGAAAATTATTTAGTGATGATATGGTTCATGAACTTTACTCTTCTGCTAAATTGGGACTCTTCCTGGAAATGGGGTGACCACACCTTACTCAACATTTTATTTGGCCATTCAATCATCTAGCTCTCTGGTTGAGAGAAGATTCTATCCTGGGCTGGACGCAGACTGCTGCAGATCAATGAAAGAGCCCTTTCTGGTATACAGTGGCCACCTCCCCTCTGTTATGTTAAGGAGTGATGGAATCTGACACACTATATCACAATCCCAGGAGAGTCATATTGCTGAACAGTTGAAAGGTGTAAGGAATGGCTGCAGAGAAGAAAAGAATAGAGTGGTTGTTTAGTCAAACAGCAATGCTAAGGCGACTATTCCTGTTGGGCTCCTAAAAGCTGTTTCCCTCTGCTGTTGGTATTGAATTGAATGTGGGTCATGGAAGCAAGGCCATCTTCCATTCACACAGATTGAAGTCACGGCCAGCTCCTTGTTTATCTTCCATTCATGCAGGGCAAACTGCTTTCCCTGCATGGTGTGATTTCATTGAAACTTTATATTCTGCTAAGGACAAGACCACTGTTTTTCCTTCCTATTCTTTCACCAAAAATTTCACATCATTTCAGGCACCATCTGGCAACAAGAAGTACACAGGAAAGTGAACTAAGTAATAAGAATAGCATAGAATTATTCAGAGTTTATTAATGACCCAGGAATTCCTAAGTTTGTTATGAGTATTAACCCAATTAATATCCCAGAGAGGGAGATATGTTATTGTACCTATTTTGTAGGTAAATAAGATACAGAGATATGGTTTAATCACCAGCCCCTACAGTATAGTACTAAGTATGCTGCCAGCCTATCATAAACTAGGGGTGTGAGGATTAGTTAATCCAACCATCAAATGCCAGTGATATACATTTGACCATGCTTAAAGGGCTTTAAATATTTAATTTACATAAAGTGTGTGCCTATGTTTATGTTTCCCCTTGTTGTACTGCAAAATGTCTCTCAACTTGTGCCTGTAGACTTGAGGGAATTTCCTTTAAACATGTGACATAGAAAGAGAAGACTCGGGACTTTATTAATTTGCTTTGGGCATATCTGAGACCTATACTGTAACACCACAGCCACTCTTGAAGATTTTAAATGGCATTGATGAGGAGAAATCATGCTAAGTGTTATGACATCTGTGGTAAATCTGGTTATTTGCCTTTTGTTTTGAGGAAGAAACAGTCTATTGTGTAATTGATTATACAGTGCTCCATTTTAGCCTGTCAACCATGCATGGTCAGAGAGTTGAAAGCGTGATTTCTGCTCAGGAAATCTGAGGAAGAGTATGAGATACCCCTTCCTGAACATGCCAAATTCATGGATCAATTTCTGCCTATGTGATAACTCCAGTGAGTGACATCAGAAAATAAAGACTTTAATAATCAAACAAGTAAATTTATGTGTCCTAATCCACTACTTTAAAGAAGTAAATGGCCATTCATTATGACTATGACAAAGGCAATGCATGGTTAAGCAAGATGAACTGGAGCTCTGCAGATTGTCCCAGCTATGTCACTTGGCAGAATTTAACTTGCTAGCAGCAAATACAACACTGAGAGACAATGTGTCTTGTTCTCCAGAGTGAGAAGCCAGTATCCTGATGGCACATGAACTAGATTAGAGTATCTCTGTCAGAAAACAGGAGGTATTTTGCTTTTATTGGAATAAACACTTTACATAAAGTTTGTTTTCCCTGCATGGAATATGTCAGTCAAAACTGCCACAAAAGGGGCAGTGGTTCTTAACCTGTGGGTTACAGCCCTTTGGGCAAACCTCTCTCCAAAAATATTTACAATTCATAACAGTAGCAAAATTGCAGTTATGAAGTAGCAATGAAGTAATTGTATGACTGGCATCAGGATGCCAAGAGGAACTTGTGTTGAAGGGTCTAAGCATTAGGGAGGATGAGTACCACTGGTTTGTATGGTGCAGGGTTCATGGCTGTGGTTCTGCTGTTTCTGATCATGGAACTCATGTCACAGGAAGTGAAATGCCCCATTTCATCAGTGAGTCTGAGTCCATAAAACCCACTACTTTTTACCATGTCTCTAATCTCCTTCAGTGACTACCCCAAAGAAACTGTGAAATTGCCATGTGAAGACCCAGATACAGTGCTGGCTAGATTTCACAACACTACTGGGCCGATGGGATAAGGATTTCTGGGTTTGTGCATGCTCTTAATCAGCATCTAATGTATAGTACTATTTCTCCCATAATCAGGAGCCAGGGATTCAGGGACGAGGAAGTAGAAATGCAAATGAGGAGTCCTTAATAATTATCTCTTTCACACATTATAATGACTTTAGGCTATGGCCAGTACAGATCTCAGTTTGAAAAGGAGAAAAGCTTCCATCTACCCAAGAACACAGTAATTGGGTATCCACTCAACCAGAATCAGCCTCGCCAATGTTTGTTCATTTAATTCCTTTTATTTTTGTCATTCTAGTAGATGTGAAATGATAATGTTTAAATTATTTATATATTACGCGACCAAATTAAACTCCAGTATGGTTCAATCATACAACTAGGGCTTGAGGGTGGTCATAGACTCCATGCTCAGCTCTGCTGTTAAGCAGAATATTTGCATATGGCTTCTCCAGTATGGCAATCTCAGATTAGCCAGATGTTTTCCATAGTGGTTACTTCAGAATGAAGGAACACTTCAGAAGGTACACCAACAAATCTTTCTCTAACCAGGCCACAAAAGTGATTTAAAATCATTTCAACTATATTGTTTGTTTGGTTGATTGGTTAGTGGGGGTTTTGTGGTGGTGGTTGTTGTGTTGTTTTACCACAAATGCATCATTAAGTCACAAGCAGATTCAAGGAAAAAGAAAAATAACCGCTTCCTCTGAAAAATATGTCAGAGACTTTGTCCATATGTTTCAAAAATATCATGCAAAATAATCTGGGGCCCAGGTTTCTTGAAGTGGGTTTTGAAATGAGATCAGGTTTGAACCTTTTTTTCATCCCTTATTGCTTATGTGGACTTTACTGCTTTAATAAAGGGCTGTTGGTCCCCTGGCATTCTCCACTACTGATATCTAACTTGTGCACAGAGATACTGTTTATGTGCGATCTCTGTCATGGTGCCCAGGGCTTGGTTAATGCTGAAAGGGAGAGTTCATGCCTCCACCACTAATTCATCCATTTACATAATTTATTGACTATAATTCAAAGCCACTTTAGTATCTAATTTATAGTTTAGCTTGCTTTTTCCTTAATAGTGAGTAGATTCCCTTGAAAGTTTATGTATTTATACAAAAAGAAAACAAACAATAGTATAATAGCCCTTCAAGCAGCATTGGTATTAATTACCAAGGAGCTCTTCAGTCTCTTTCCTGTTGTTGCTGTATAATGTTAGGCAGGCACTTATTTAAGCAAGCAGTAGAACCTCTATGGTCAAATCAGAAATTTGGGTTGTTCCATTCTGATGAAACTTTCTCATTTTTATCTGACTTACAGAAAGGTAAATTCATTATATTTAGACAAAATTTCTATTCTACCAGATCAAGAAAAATCTGTTATTTGGAGTCTCTCTCACACAAAGAATTTAACTGAATGAACAAATCAAATTTAAGGAACAATATCATGCAGAAGGTGAAAGGCAGAGATGTCCTTGACATGATACAAAAAGGCCCATGTGGAAATCATTCCCGCTGAAATTTTTAGGTGAAAACATTTTTCTGCAGAGATCCGGGAGGCACCCTGGGCATCTCTAAACACTGCCTCTGAGCATCTGTCAATTGGAGAAGTTAACCTTTCTGATGTTTTGATGAGGCAAAGATAAAAATCATGTCCCTGGTGATTTTATGGGAGCACGAGCTGCCTGTGTCTTTGGCTATCTCTTACACCCATTTTCTGTTGAGACATACTTGATTGAAAGCAGATGGTGTCTCCTTGGCATGGCCCAGCGAGTACACATCTCTAAGAGAACTTTGTGGTTAACAAGAGGTACCAAGTCTTTCTGTCCATCATAAAAGATGGACAGACAGATACTTGATGTTTTTTTCGGGAGACTTTCCAGGAGTCTAACTTAATAGACAACAGGTATCCACAGATCATCCTGTGAAAGATGTGTCCCTCCCTCTCCCCAAAGGGTCGCTGCACTCATTTAAAGTATCACATTGGCTTTCCACTCTTGCCTTGAAAATTTAAGAGGCAGTTATCATAAAATCTCAATTTCCAGCTTCTGGCTCTACTTTCATATAATGACAAATAAGTGTTTTTTACAACTCTTTGCCGACTGCCTTAGGCTATTTTCTGAGCAGATGGAATCCTGCCTTGAGAACTGGGGAGCAGTTTTCTTGTTTCTTTGTGGAGAGGGAAAGTCAGGAGTTTTCAATGGAGCAACATAGTTAAGCATGCACGGGTTTGTTTGGAATACAGAATTTATTCAACTTCCATTAAGAATAACTAATTATAAATAATTACACTAAACTGATTTAATTTCATCTTCTTGAGCTTTATTATAGCAACAAGCTCAACCACATGCATTTTGTTAAATAGACCATTGCACTGTGAAGGGGGGAAAAACACTTAACAAGATTGATCTGACTTGCATGGGAAAGGAGGGATTAACAATAATTGAGCATGTTCTGCTGTATCATTTCCCATTCCATTAGAGCTGAAACATAAGTAGGTGTTGCAAAAAATGAGTTCACAGTAAAGAATTAGCTTGGTTTTAATAGATGCCTCTGCCCTATTTAGGAGTTAATGCCAGAAATAGGCAAACAATTTGTTTTAGTATTGAGCTAAATTTTTAAACATGTAAGAAATTAAATTATTAAGGCTAACTGCTGATGAGTGGCCATAATAATAAGAATTGATATTAATTTTTCTCAGCAGCCCATAAATTCTTAAAGATATAGACCCTTTCCCTCTGAAGATGAAAAATGAGCTCCATGGTTTAGAGTGGTTATTCTTGAAACCATATTCACCTCATTTGGAAAACCTAAAGAGTTTCATTATATTTCTGCCTGAAAAAAATGATGCATTTACAATGCAAAAATCCAGATGCAACAAAATGTAAGATAAGAATCTAGATATCAGTAATAGCCCCATGCCAGATAGAGTGTAACTATTCACATACTGGTACAGCACCCTCCGATGTGCTTTTAATGTGTGAAGATTATTTCATGTAATTGCTAATAAAGCATATTATACCTATAGAAAGTGAATAAATGATATTTATTCTTAAGACAATATCTGAAAACTAGCTAGAAGCCTTGCTGTCCCCATTTGCCAACTTCCTTGATGTTTTAATTTTCTTAAATTAAAATATAATTGCATAACTTTCTCCCTTTTCTCTTCTCCTTCTAGCACCTTTCTGGCACTCTTCATCCAACTTTTCCTATGCCTCCAAAACTGGAGTTGAAAGCCGGCTTTTCCTCGTCTTTTATCGTTTTACACACACACACACACACACACACACACACACACACACACACACACATACACACACACGAATGTATAAGCACAAATATATAAATAAAAGACTTGAATGAGTCTGTTTTTTTTTTTTTGTGGGTACATGGTTTCCAGCTGACCACTTCAAATTGGATAATCAATAAGGGGCTCATCCCTGAGGTAGGCTAGTTCTCCCTTCTCTGTGTTAACTTCTCTCTCTCTCTCTCTCTCTCGCTCTCTCTCTCTCTCTCTCTCTCTTCCTTTCTCCCACCTTCCCTCCCTCTCCCTCCTCCACCCTCTCTGTCTCCCTCTCCTTTTCCCTCTCCCTACCTCTGTGTGTGTGTATGTGTATAAATACACACATGCACATATATCCTGTAGATAATGTTAAGTAAACATAAAATAATACAATTCCTTGAGATTTAATCAAACAACATTGGGGTCTTTTGTCTCTTGCTCCCATCTTTCTTCCTGGCCCCCTTTCCCTTTCCCATTTGGAGTACCACTCCCAATTTTTCCCATTTCCCACTTCATACCTAACCTGTATCCTGTTATTCTCATCTCAAGACCTCAATTTTTATTTCTTTTATTGAAAATTCTCTGTTTAGATCCCTAGCTCATTTTCTGATAAATATAACTTATATCCTTAATTGTTTGATTGTGTATTCAATTTTTAATTTTATAAGGTTCCATTTGTCAAAGGTTGGCCTTAATTCCTGGGCAAATGGAGTCCGTTTCAGAAATTCCTTTTCTATACATGTACCATAGTGCACTGCCTATGTTTTCTTTCAGCAATTTTAGTGTTTCTTGTTTCAAATTGAGGTTTTTCATTTTCTTGAAACTAATTTTTGTGCAAGATGACAGATGAGGTCTAGTTTCATTCTTCTGCATGTGGATATCCAATTTTCCCAGGATCATTTTGGAACTTGTTGTCTTTTCTCCAATGTATGGGTTGTTGTTGGGGTTTTTGCCTCTTTGTTAAATACCATATGACTGTAATTATTAGTAATCATTCTTGTATCTTTTGTTTTATTCCATTAGTCTAAATGTCTGTTATTTGCTGGCTTTTTAGGTTTTAAATTTATATAGGAAGAATCATACACTACTTATTATTTTGTTTGGCTTATAGTGCATAATATTTAAAATATAAGATTTAGTCACATTGTTACATCTTATTGTAACTTTCATGCTTTCATTGATGTTTATGATGACAATATACAAATGTATATTGGTGGATAATAAAACACATGTGCTTATGGGGGTGGGACGGGATAAAGGAGGCATACCAGAAGAGGGAGAGCAAAGCAGAAGGAGAAGGAGATATTATTTTATGTTTGAGTACTTATATATGCTTGAATAAAGTTATGGCACTTGGGATAACTTCTACTCACCAAGGACTAGAAACTAACAAAACCCCTAGCACCAGGCAAGGGTGACCTCCTTTTAAGTTGTTCATTAGGCAAGTTGAAGAGACTTCGCAAATAGAAAGTATTCCTGCTGCCTTTGGTCACCTCTTAGAACCAGACACTAAGACCTTATTACTGAAGACTCTACTTTTGAGACAGGATTTGTGTTCTCTTTTCTGCCAATTGTAGAGCTCTCATCTTGCACAGTTGACAGTATTTGACCATTCTTGAGATTCCTGAAGAAAGGGTACACCTTAACATTGCTCTCTATTCTGCCCACAGGCTTTCAATACAAGTAAATGATTAAAAATTAAGTCTCAAGATGGATGTATGCACTAAACAATAGAACTGTCCTCTAGACTTTGATATATTGACAACCTACTATACTTTAACTGGATTATTTTTCCCCTTGAAACCAGTGATATTGTTCATTTTAATTTCATTTTCTTAGATAAGTATTTCTTTTACATGTTTAACAACGTAAAAATTTTTTATAACCATTATTTTGTACTGTATGTTTTAAATGCTGGTGATTTTAATGTTTTTATGACTTTTGTACAATGAACCTGTATGAATTTATCTTTCTGTTTCATAATATATAATTATCAACTTTAATAATTTGTAGAATTACTTTAATGTTAGTGAACTAAATCTTTCCCCATAATATATATGCTGTACTTTTCTTATTGTTATCTGATTTTGCATAAATCATTTTGTAATTATTGTTTATTTATTCAACAAGTATTTATTAAATTTCCATTATTTATTTAAAGCAAGTCATGTACTGGGACAAGCATTAATAACAATACACAAAATACTGCTGTCATGTGGCTTACACTGAAGTTGTAGGTGATGAGTGGGTAGAAAACCAAGAAATGATATAAAATAAAATGACATAAATAAAACATTGTGTTACCTATAATAAACACTTTTAATATAAACTGGGAAAAGGAATTAAGAAGACTCAATAGAAAAAAAAAGCTATAGTTTAAAAACAAGTTGCCCAGAAGGTTTTAAAATTTTATTACATTTTATTGATTCTCCCCTCGCCCCGTGTGGTGTGTGTGTGTTGTGTGTATGTCCATGTGGACACAGGTGTGATCAGATGCCTATGAAAAAGGAAGATAACTTGCAGGAATCAGTTCTCTCCTTCCATTCATTTTATCCTAAGTTTGAACTCAAGTCCTCAGGCTTGATAGCAAGTACCTTTGCCTTCTGAGCTAGCTCTTTCCCCTTACCTGCAGTTTTTTAAGAGAAAGAAAAATTTGATCAAACCCTTAAACAAGATAAAAGCTTGACCTAATGGATGTCTTCAGAAACAACCTTCAAGGTAGCAGAGACACCTATTGTGAAGCCCTTGGGCACCTGTAAATCTCCAAGGAGAGATAAGTAGCCCGTGGCTATGAAACACAGAAGATCAAAACCTTCATGAAACAACAGGTCTGAGAAACTCTGGAATGGAAGACTATCACAGTGCAATACTACTACAGGGGCTTTTCCATTTATTTAACATTTGGAAAGATAAAGAGAGAGGAAAGATAGACTCTTAACTATATTTTAACTATAAAATTCCAGTTGTTATTTTGAGAATATTCTTTTAGGGAATCAACATGAAAGATGACTATGTTATTAGAACATTGAAGCTTTCATTTTCATGGACAGATGTACCAGTTGCTGGTGGGTATCACCAAATTGTTAGCTGTGGAGTCTGTTGCATGACTTTCCTCTACAATATTTGAGGAAATGCCTATTCCCCCTAGCAAGGGCATCAGTGCAACATCAAGAGTGATTTTATAAGATA
Organism: Grammomys surdaster; assembly: GCF_004785775.1. Lineage (NCBI taxonomy): Eukaryota > Metazoa > Chordata > Mammalia > Rodentia > Muridae > Grammomys > Grammomys surdaster. The sequence goes on from NW_021604587.1 coordinate 14,006,725, forward strand.
CTGTTAAAAATTACTTATAGGAAACATGTGACATAAAGAAAGGCTGTTACTGGAGGAGAAGACATTTAAGTGGGAATGGGAGTTAGAGAATAGAAGAAGGGGACAAGCAACTGCCCCCAAAATATCTGAAAAAGTGCATAGCATCTATTTTATGAGCTTATTTTAAAACGTAAGTTACAAAAGAAGAATTTGGACAGAAGTATCCAAATTGATTGGATAATGTTTCTCCCAGAGGCCATGAAGTATTTAATGAAAAAAAAAAACTCAGTGCCAGATGTACAGTTCCATCCAATGAACTGTTGATCAGAAAGACCCTGAAGTCTCCCAAAGGCCATTGCACTGCTCCTAGCTGCCCAACAGAACTACATGATAAGACACTATTGATGAAAACATCACACTTTCGTGCACAAACATGGAGAAATTAAGCTGGACCTGAGATCAAAGACCCCTCCCTGCTAGCTAATCCTGACAGTACTAGGAGGTGCTATATAGGTATTGAGGTAAGGTGGGAAGGAAGAAAAATCATGCAGTATTATTTTGAGTAGCTCTGATATGCTTTCAGTTTGTAAGCTATAATAATGATCGGCTTATGCATGCTGTACCACAGATCCCATAATGGCATGACGGTTATGGGAGCTGGGAGTAGAAGATCACTTTTTGATTATATTTGATGCCCATTCCATGGGAAAGAATTCAACTTATACCTGGCTCTGTAAATTGCTTCAGAGTTCACAGAACTGCCTGGGTGTGAGGATCTATTTATTGGAGGGACTTGAGGGAAGGGTATGACTAAAGACTACAATGAGGACACAGGAATCCAAGGTCCAGAGATGACATCACTGTCAGGGTTTTGTTTAATCTGAAAGGCTGAAACCTCAAAAACATACACACATAAAGAGGAGAGAAAAAGGAGGCAGAGTATGGTTTGTATATGTTCTGCCCATGGAGTGGCACTATTAGAAGATGTGGCCCTGTTGGATCAGGTTTATCACTGTGGATATGGGCAATTAGACTGCCTGAAAGCCAGTATTCTGCTAGTAGCTTTCAGATGAAGATGCAGAACTCTCAGCTTCTCCTTCACCGTACCTGCCTGGTTGTTGCCATGTTCCAGCCTTGATGATAATGGCCTGAACCTCTGAATCTGTAAGCTAGCCTCAATTAAATGTTGTCCTTATAAGAGTTGCCTTGGACACGGTATCTGTTCACAGCAGTAAAACCTTAACTAAGACAGTATAGATTACTCTTTGGGAAAATTTCTTTGAAATAGAAAGAGTGTGATGACAGAAAACCAGTCAAAGGATATGAGTATTTTAAAATTACAGAATTGACATGCAGGTTTTTCTGTGATAGTATATAAAGTTCACTGAGCATGCACCCAAGAGTGACATAACTACATCCTATGACACTTCTCTATTTAGTTGCTTGAGAAACCTCCACGCCAATTAACAGAGTGACTGGACTAGTTTGCACTTCCACCAACAGTGCATAATGGTTCTCCTCTGACCACATCCATTTCAGCATTTCTTGTCTGTATTCCCAATGATGGCTGACGACTGGGGTGAGATGAAATGGTCAGGTTTAATTTTTACTTTCCTGATGTCTAAGGATATCCAAAGAATGTGTTTTAAAGGGTTTCCTGGTGGTTTGTATTTCTTCTTTTGAGTTTTTTTGATTGATTTAGTTACGAAGTGTATTTTTAAATTGTATATATGTGTTTTCCTAATGCTAAGTCTTGTTAAGTTTTTTGTGTGTTCTGGATAATAAATTTCTCTCACACTGTGACTGCATATTCATTCATTTCATACTTTCTTTTGCTGTGTAAGGCTTCTTAGTTGCATGACATCTCATTTGCTGATCTGATTCCGTGAGCTCCTACGGTCTGTTTCAGAAAGTGCTTACCTGTGCTTATTAGTGGAAACTTACTCCAACATTTGCCTCTAGCAATGTCAGAGAACCAGGTCTTATGTTAAGGGTCTGGATCTTGGAGTATAGGGTTTTTATTCCAGTGAGAGATAAGTATGTAGTTTCCTTTTCTGTATATTAAAATCACAAATCTCCCGAGACCATTTACTAAAGAGACTCCGTTTTTCTAATATTTGTTGCTCTTCTATTCACAATAACTAGGAACCAGAATCAACATAAATGTCCATCAGCTGATGAGTGGCTAAGAAAATATGGTACATAGACAGAAAATATGGTACATAGACACAAAGGAATAATACTCAGCTGTAAAGAAACTTAAACCATACAATATTCACACAAATATATATATATATATATATATATATATATATATATATATATATGGAGAGAGAGAGAGAGAGAGAGAGAGGGTGGGGGAGAGAGAGGTAGTATATGTACATAATGAAGTATCTTCTCACTCATATTTGGATCCTAACTTCAAATATTTAGTTTTTGCTGTTTAATGTGGAGCAGAAGTAAAGGCTGGGAAACTAGAAAGAGTCTTTTTGTGGGTTAATTCAAAAAGAGATGGGCTATAGTAGGTTATCGGTAAAATTAAAGTAAGGAGGCTTAAGTAAGGAGGCTTAAATAAGGAGGGGATGCAAGTATAGAGGAAATCAGGATGGAAAGCAAAGAAAGTGAGCATGAAAAGCCACATGAAATTCTATTATCTCACAGCCCAACTTAAAAAAAAAGAAGTAATTGGAAGGATAGAACAGATTAAATGAAAGAATAGAGGAAATGCTGGGCTTTAAAAACTTAAGCAAGTATGAGGATATGTGGGATGTCGGAGAAGCGGGATAAATATGTGGGTCAACCAAAACTAAGAATGTATGAAAACGTCCCATAAAAACCTTCAGATAGTAATCTAATTTCAGAATGCAGCTTTAAATAGAAAGTATTTGAATGGGATTACTCTGCATAGGTGGATTATGTTGCTTCCAAAAGATGTGGTTTATTAAATGGAAATTGCAGCATAAAGCATGAGATATCTGTTGCTTCTGACCCTGACCAACACTCCTGACACACATTAGGGGAAATATGGAGGAAGCTAGAAGGCAGAAACAAAGGGATTGATATGATCATATTTATCTCTCTTCATATAAAATTATCAAAAATTAGGGGAGAAAGATATATAAATGATTATTTTATTAATTAAAAATTATTCACTAAAGGAGTAAGTGTTATTATGCTTAGTGAAGAAGAAGGCATGAAGAAAGCAAAGGCAGTGCCATCTAGTACAGCAGTAGGCTGGGCCTTTGGTGGGAGTTTGGATATTCTTTATGCACATGGAAAAAAGGCACAGTGTACAGGGATGGGGCAAACATTTGAAAGCATATTCATAATGTTCTCATTTTCTCTACTCAGTAAAGAGCAAAATGATTGTCTAGCAGGAAGATCCCTACAGACCTGGAAGAAAGAACAAAGGCATGGGATCATGGGATATCATACAGGGAATTATGGGAGCTCATGGAGCCCAGTATGTGATTCCTTACATGGACTTCTAACTCTAGCTTCTGTCTCTGCAATGGAACAGAATTATGCCTTTGTCCCAGACCATTAACATACTTTTGCAATGGGAACTTTGTGCAATGGAAATAATAGTTAAGCCTAGATCAGAACTCAAACTTGTAAACATGGCAAACATGGCAAATGGTGTCCTACTGTCTGCACCAGCCCAACTACACATGAGTACCTGACCAACTAACTACAGGATCCTACACAATTCCAGTTCTTAGAGGCATAACTTGTTCTAAGGCCATTTCCATTCTTATTACATTAAGCTTTTGCCTACAAAGTCCCCATTTACTGGAGAAATATGGAAATACCCTTTTTTCCTCTTGACTTCTTAAATACTTGTTCTTGTTCCCTCTGTGCCCTGCTAGCTGTGTAAGTCAAGCTTGTAGCTTTGTCTAATGAGTTTCTGTTACATTAAAGTTTAGTTCAGTGCTTTGTTTAGTCAAATTGTGTTACTGTTTAGGAAGTCTGCTTGCTGTAGATCAGATGTCTGTAACTATAGGGAGAACATTCTCTCTCTCTCTCTCTCTCTCTCTCTCTCTCTCTCTGTGTGTGTGTGTGTGTGTGTGTGTTTTACTCAGACTGTTGAAGCAATCATTTACCTAGTTTCCTTCACTCTACAATCAGCTATGGAAATTTAACTTATATTTTATAATTGCCACTTTCCATCAGATTTATGTGTTTTTAATTTAACCACAACAAAACAACAACTACGGAGTTCTGGCCTTGAGTTTTGGCAATGATAGACATCAAGTTATAATTAGGTAAAGGATGTGTAATCTAAATTGGATGTAATTCAGCATTTCTCTCACACAGAAATGTTGAATGAAAAAAAAACATTAATAAAGTAATTGGCCTAAACTTGTGGAATACTAACTGTCAATTTTTTTATATGTATAATAATTTGATTCATTCCTGGGGAGGTTTCCTGGGCTTATCTTTGTGTCTTTGATGGAGCTGACTTTTTGTGTGATAAAGAGCATTGCCTACTGATCAAGTTAACGTAATGCAACATCTATTTTTGAGATCTAAAGATCTACCACAAGAGCATCCAGTATATCTTTTCAAAGCTACTTTTCAAAAGTGACTTTCAAGCCTTTAGTTCATACAGGAAGTTTTCTCCTTGTGAGATCCACAACTTTGTTACTGAAACTTAAGAAGAATGTTTTGAGTAAATAAAGTCAACCACGTGTACTTGACTAAGAACAGGATTGTGCAAAGAGATGTAGAAAGTTCATTTGGTAGAAGAGGTCACATTGGATTATGGGCAGTGTTGGATGTTCCTATCCATGTAACCATGTTTCAAATCCTAAAGGCTTAGGTGGCTAAAATAAAACTTGACTAATGTCTTTCAATGCCCTGTGGTTAACTGGAGTCTAAAGAGCATAAAATATCTTGGGCAGTGCAGTTGGAACTCAGCTTCTGGTTGTGCCTCCCCACATGCCTATAATTCTTAAAACAATGCCTGGGCTTTGAAAGAAAATAGGACAATAGCAAACATTCTGAGAGATTCAGACAGGAGGCATGGGTTACTTATGACATAACCTTTGAATTGCAAGAAACAGTCATGTTATTTTTTTATTATTATTAAATACATCACTAAGGTGAACACAAAGAGGTACCTAAGGAGAGGAGAGATCCTTTCTTGATGAGAGCATGAGGCTATACTAAAAGAGCAGGAAGCAGGGGCATATGGCAATAACCGTCATTGAAAACTACATGGCTGTAAGAACCATGAGAAATGCCTTTGTGCCAGAGACAACAGGAAAGACCACCACACTTTCCTTGGATTATAAGAAACTGTTTAACAACTCTATTCTCTATGATTCATTCTTATCTCCAGGCCACAAATATTTTTTAAAGCCGCCTAGAATTGTCTTTTACATGCAGAGCACCTTTTATACTGCTATACCTCAGAAGTGACTTCCCATGACTTTAGAATGAGTTGGCTTCCTAGCTCGTCATCTATACTGCCCTGCCCCCCACACATACATCTCAGGGACATCATGTTCACTTTGAACTGTATCTTGGTCATGTCTCTTTAGATTTTTTCCAAGACAAAAGCATTAAATAATTTAGCTCACTTACCCTTCTTCATTCTTTCCTGGCTATATATTGGATTATATTTGACTATAACCAGAATTAAGTCTATCCCCACTAGGTTCCCATAATACTTGACTATAAATAGACTGTGAGCATATCCCCAGAGGGCTACCATAATACCTGACTAAAGACAGACTGTAAACATATCCCCATCAGGTTTCTTGTGATACTTGTAGCAAATTACTTTTCACACTGAGTTGAAGTTGCTTGGTTTCTCAATGCTTCCTTTAGCCTGGAATATCCACAATAATTCTTCCCAAAGACTCCTTTCAATGATATGTTTATATCCATCTCCCAATTACTATACATTGTAACAGAATGTAGATATGCTGGTGATTGACATATCATGTTACCTATTACCATACTCCACATATGTGTATAAGCAAGTGTAGCATATGCCGTCCAGAAACAGCATAGAGTATACTTTTATTCATCAAGGTAGACTATTTTATGGGCTACCAATTTACCTCAATATATTGAAAAAGGTACAGAAATCATGTACAATACACTTAAGACAGAAAAGAGAAATAAAATAGAAATCAGGACAATAGTAGTGGCTGCAAAATCCTAGAATGTTCCAAGATTAAATAATACACTTTAAATAATATATGGATCAAAATGCTTGGAGAAAACTCCAGACCTTTTGAGATAAGTGAAATTACAATACATGAACTATAGGACATTAGTACAGTGGAACACTATTCAGCAAAGTCCATAGGAAACAAACTGAACTCATATTGCTAAGTACATAGGGCCATATTGAACGGTTACATGCTGTGTAATTGTAACAATATGACATTATATAAAATATAAAACTATATACAGAGAAGAAAGATCAGTGGTTTCTGGGGGACTAAGTAAGAGTAAACAGGCTGAGCACAAGTGTATTTATATACTTTAGCTATTTAGGGACAGGTTCTTAAGTCCCCTTCAATAATATTTGGAGTTGCAGAGAATGATTTAACTTGGACGAAAGCTGGGTCCTAAGTACTTGTTCTAGAGATAAGAAACAAACTTGACAACCCTCTGATAGTTGCTCATTAGTGATTCTCACATCCATTCCCTGCCTCCCCAAGCTCTATACACAAACACACATGTACACATATACATTTGACACACACATACACACACATTGGCATACATCCACTAATATTCACATGTTCTCAATTCGTATCATACACACATATACCTATGCATACTAACATGTATGTATCCATACTCAAGCACACGTACACACAGAGATACACACTCTGTGCAGGTATTATTGCACACAATATTTACTTATTTGTCCCAGTCTTGACCCTCGGACTCTAGTTTCCAGAGCTCCTTGGTTATTTCAAAGTTCATAGTTCAGAAGAAATTTTTAAACTATTTTCATAGAATCAACCAAATCAGATCCAGTAATGGTTCTCTGTAATATAATTATACTTCTTGCTTTAAGTATGAATTATTACATTTTTATTTTTTAATCAGAATATTTTAGTTGTGTCCTTTCTCTGACTACTTAGTATACACATGGCCAAACAATATTAAGGTTCTCTGGGTGTAGCTAAATAGCTGCTATCCACTCATCCTTTTCCTATGTCTTTTACACACAAACCACTTCCATTACCTATAATGAGATCTCTCATACATTTCAAGCAATAGAGTATGCAAAACTTGATCTGCCAAAAGCTCTCAGAGATATATAGAGCATTCATTCAAGCAATGAGTGTTATTTTAATCGTGAAGACAGAGGTTTTTATGGAATAGCAGTGAATAAATATGAAGATACTGTCCAACTGCCCAATGTGACACAGATAAGAACTGCCAGATCTGGAGGTTCCTTTGGCATGGTGTTACAATTTGACTATAACATTTTACACCCTAGCACATGTCCTGAGTGCTTGATCCACTGGTGAACTGTTTGTAGTAATGTCAAATGGTAATTTCCCTTGGAGTGCACCTTTAGAAGTAAGGCTAGCTGATAGAAGTGGATCAGTAGCAGGGCATGCTTTGAAGGTTTGACTTGGCAGGCCTGAGAACTGAGTTTGGACCTCTAGTATCTATGTAAAAACCTAATCTGTCTCCATTCTGTATAACCCCAGAATAAGAGATTGGTCTCTCTGACTCCTGAAGCTTGCTAGTCTGCCAGGTTAGCAGAGAAGCCACACTCCTGGCTTAGTGGGAGACCTTGTTTTAACGAATAAAGAGGAGAGTGGTTAGTGACCACACCTGACGCTGACTTCTGGCCTCCAGAGGCATATACAAGGGCAGTTGATCCAGCACTCACCTGTCCACTCATGAACACATACACTGCACATGCACATACACACACAGATAAAGAACTAGAACTTCAAAATAGTACTATGTCATATTTTCTCATCTGGATGTGATAGACCTTTGACCATCATTTGATATCATGTGTCCTGATTACATTCTGACTTCAACATCTTCCAAGCTTAAAGATACTGGAGAGAAATTGCTCTGTAAATGCTGCAGAGAGAATCCATGAAATCCATTCCTTTGACCCTGGCCTGCCTTTCAGATGTATACTTTAGAAGTACTGCTTCACAGCAGTTTCAAGATTTCAAACAAAACCGTCTATAGAATTCAAAACACGAGCAGAGTATCAGTAATCTTCACAAATGTGTTTCACATTATAATGGAAATTTGAAAGACTCGAGTCAGGCTGAAGGGAGTGACTAATGGACTTCACTTTGAATTCCGAATGAGATTCTGCTGCAGCCACCATCTAGTTTGATCAGCTTGTTTCCTTCTTGCTCATGGAAAAACTTCTGGTAACTGAACCAGAGCCTCAGGCAGCCCTTCTGAAGGCAAGCCACAGAAGGAAGAAGATTTGAGAGGTGAAAAAAAAACCCAGCTGCTGATTAAGTAGTCACTTCACAGGATCAGCATGGCCAGAGCTATGTGTCAGAGATTGGTTGGTTACAAATGAGGATAGTTATGACTTTATGTAAAGAAGGGACTTGTGTGTGACTGTTTGTATGTGTGTGAAAATATTTTGTGATTAATATCACAAGCTTTGAATTCCTGAAGCACCCAAAAACACAGTTGAGAGTGTAACAAACAGAGTTTTATATTGATATGCACAAATTATACATGTGTGGAATTCTATGTAGTGTTTCCATACATGTATACATTGTGGGATAATCACCTTGGGTAAACATATATTTCTCTTCAAAGAATAATTAGTTTTGTGGTTAAAAACACTCAAGATTCTTTCTTTTAGCTTAAAAAATACCCAATATAACACACATGTTTATATTATTGTAAAATAGAATGCCAACATGTTTTCTCCAGTCTTGTTATAAATGACTATGTATCAATCAAACTTTTCTTACCTTTCTCTGGCTCTTATACTCCCAGCCTCTGGTAACCACCATCAATACTATGATATAAACATCTTTAGATTGTACAGATGAATGAGATCATGTAATGCTTTCTTTTCTGTGCCTGTTTTATTTCATGTAACATAATAACCAGCAGGATTTCTTGTTTTAAGAATGAGCAGTAGTTTCTTGTGTATATGCACCTCTATGAGCAGTATTTCCTTGTGTATATGCACCTTTTATTTCTTATTCCTCTAACAGCTATGACACACATGAAATATTTCCATGTCTTACTTTGAATGGCGCTGTGATAAACACACACAAGAGTGCAGAAGTTGCTCCTACAAAATCATTTCTTTTGGATGTGCACATAGCAGTTGAACTACTGAATCACATGTTCATTTTGCTTTTAAGTTTTTGATGAACATTTTTACAAATTTTTCACAATTGCTGTAAACTTTACACATCTACTCACAGTATGCAATGTTCATTTTAATCCATGTCCTCATCACTTATAATCACTATTAATATTTGTCCTTTCTTTTATCAAAGCCATTCTATTGGATTGAGAAGATATACCTTTGTAGATTTGTAGTGTTTCTGTGCTAATTATATATGTTTTCAAGGACTGGAAGTCCAGTGAGATGTCTTCCTTTGAAACATGTCTGTATCCTTCCTATTCACTCTTTACAGCACTTCTCTCATCAATATTTTATAGTTATCATTGCAGTTATATAGTTTTATCATTGCAGTTTTATAGTTATCATTGCATTATAGTTATCATTACTTCGACTAAATTCTATTTTTATTTTGTTCTAAGCACATCTTAGAGTATGTTCAGTTAATATATTTAAGGCACAGTACACTATTATTAATGTAGGCCTACTGCTACACAGCAGGTCCCTGGCTTTTCATCTGCTGGAATGTTTTCTCTCCACTTTCACCCACTTGACACAGCTTCCTGTGACCACCATTCCAATTCACTAATTCTGTATTTTAATATTTGTATTTAATATTTGTATACGTTTCTATAATTGCTACTCAAATTATGTATCTGATTAGATCAGGATAATGTCCTCCTCAGTTATGGTCATAATTGATAATATACTATTATATAAACGTGGTGTTCTAATGATTCATTTACATTCTCACACATAGCAAGCAAGAGTTCCTTTGTAAAGCTAAGTAATACTCCATTGTATGTATACTGAACACTTTAAAACTTTTTTGTCTGATGACAGATGCATATGGTATTTGTAGAACTTGGATATTTTGGATAGTGCTAGAACAAAGCTGATGACACTTTGAAACTGACTGCCATTCTTTTGTCTAAGTATTCAGAAATAGACCAGTGGGGATTTCTGAGACCAGCGTTTGCTATTAGTTTTTTAAGACATTACTGTTGCCTTCTACAGTGCCTGCTCAATTTTGCCTTCCTGACAACACTGAACAGAAATTCTAGTTCTAGTTCTTCTAGTTCTGCTACATTCATGTCAAGCTTTGCAGCTTTAACTTTTCTATTTCATATATATGTGGATGTGGTATGCATGTACATGCATATGTCTATGTGTATATGCATGTTGAAGAATGAATATGAAGGCAATACATAGCATGGTCCTTGATTGCTCTTCACCTTATATAGCGAAGCAGAGTTTCTCTTGAATGCCTAGCCCTAATCCCGTATCTGCTTTCTGGATGCAGTATTATGGGTAAGCACCACACTGGTCAGGCACACTTACTCAGCAAACATTTTACCTACTGAGCCAAAAGCCAAGCCCTTTGCTTGTTTTTCACAGTAGCAACCCTAGGAAATGTGAAGTGAAGTTTCATGTGACAGACACATTTCCCAGATAATGCTGACACTGAGGAGAGAATGTCAAAGAGAAGTTCCATGGAATTTTATTATAGTAATATAATGCCAAATAGAGCACCTATATATTTAATAAGTAACTCCTGTATTTCAGTAGAATCAACATATCAATAATAAAGACAGGAAATGGCAAGGTATGTATCATAGAGTCCAGATGAGATTATATTACCCAGAGCACTGGGAGTCAGGTTGAGAAGTTCAGAGTTTTTATAGCCATGGAAAATTAATTAAGGGTATTGTATAGGCTTCGGCATGATAAAACAGAGACCACCAGTAAGTTTACACTTAAAGTGTATTGGTAGTTATTGCCATTAATTTTGTTCAACCTATGTATTTTTAGGAAAACACACATGTAAATATTGCTGAGGTTAAGCTTCTTCCATTATACCTATGTGGCTATAGTACATAAACATACACATATGTATGTTTGTATGTGTATATATTAGGTACATAAGTTCATACATAAATACATATACATATATGTATACATGTGAGTATATGCATTATATGCATATATATATATATATACATATACACATATGCACATATATATTAGATACCTAAATATAGTTTTTGCCCCATTTTCTGATAAAGTTGTTACACTTTTTAGATAAAGAGGCCAGGAGAATCTTTGTTTAAATATTTCCTGTTTGCTCTATTTTTACCTAAATCCTGCCATAGGGACCTCAGTACATGTGAAATTTTCTAAATAATGGGAATGTACTCACATAGCTCAGTGGCTCCTTTGGGATTTCCTGGATATAAGATGATTTGAGTGATTGAGTGGCTCATGATGAGATCAAATTGTAATGTTGTCTCTTGAATGGAATTAAGTCCCCAGGCCCCTCTTGCCACTAGTTAGAAATCCTGGATTTATCTTTGGCACTTTCATCATCATCATCCCTTATATGCATTATTCAGTCAAATCCCACCAATGTTACTTCCTACACAGAGCAAAAAGTCTTTATATTTCTACTGTTTAACTGCCACTATGCTATTTTAACTTATTGGTATATAAATTCTGTACTATATCAATGGATACCCTATACCACGACTTATCCAGATTGTTTGCCAACTTTATTTGTTCAAAGTAGTAGAAGAATTTATTATAAATGAAAATTAGATTATATTAAATTCCCTTCTACTATACCTTTATTTGCTGCCAGTGCTCTGAGAACTCAGACCCTTAATGCTTAGTCAAACTTTGCACACCGTGGGTGCTATCTATTGCAGACAGTAGGACACTCTTCTATCTAACTTTCCATCACTTTCACTGAAGGCTGATGTGTGTGGATTCTCAGTATGAAAGAAAGTCTTTCACACTCAATCCACTGGTGCATCCTCATTTGCCAAGCTGTGCCTGTAAAGCTTACTCAAAGCAGTTCTTTCTGAAGTTCCTATGTCAAATCTCTTTTAGTAAACTTAAAATAATATGAATTTTGCCTTATGATTTATAAGTTTTCTTTCTTGTTCAGGTTTTCAAAATTAAAAAGTCTTCAGTCAAATGGAAGGCATTTTTTTAAATTTAAATTTTCTCTACATATTAACAGTAAAGAGATGGATCAACAGTTAACATTTGCTGCTCTTATAGAGGATCTGAGTCTGATTCCCAGTACCCAGACTGGGTGGCTCACAATGGCCTATAATTGTGGCTCTCGGGTATCTAATGCCCTTCTTTGGGTTCCATAGGTATGTACCTGTACACACATGAATACACCCACGCGCGCGCACACACACACACACACACACACACACACAAACACACACACTATTACAATACAAATCAAATCTTAAAGTTCTTTACAAAGCACTATTTCCTTCTGGAAATCATGTTTACTAAAAAGTTGGTTGAATGTTTTTCTTTCTTTATCCTCCCTTGGGCAACTAGAAGTAATGTTCATTGGTAGCTCACTTTGGTATTTATCGCATACGAATAGGAAGTGGAGGAAAACAGAATAATTCACTGCCCCCAGCAAGACTGTGTGTGTACAACATGCTTGATTCTTTTTCTTCAGGGTTCATTGAGTTCCCGTGTGATGACTGACTAAATTAAGCATGCAAGGATCATCTGGATCGTGGGAGAAATGTTAGTAAACCATTCCCAGTTAATACTTGGGAAGTTGTGTTCAAATTAGATTTGTTGAATAAGCCCCAGTTTTTGGAACTAGGCAGACTTGTATGCAAAGTATCAATACAGATGTATTTAATGATGATAAAACTTGTTTATTACCCACGAAGCAGGCATACTTTTGCCTTTGTTTAAACTCTTCTAAGATGTACCCATCCACTTTTCCACTTTCTGAATTAAGAAAGGTCAATCATTCCTTCCCTTGATAGGATTCTTTTGGAAGCCCTGTAATAGCCCTGCAGTTCTGTGGCTTTCTCATCTATAGAATATATTTTGGTCGTTCACATTTTCTATTTTTCTGCAAAATCAATTTTCTTTTTATCCCAGAGATGAGGCTTCTTTGCTGGATAAGGTGATAGGAAGCTTGTAAGGGGATTTGAATGTGTACATTGGCTCTTGTTCATCTAAATGGCCTGCTAAAACTATGGACCGTGTGCACAGATGATTTTCAACTTAGGTGATGATAGTATTTTCATACTTGGTTACTATGGGAACTGGACCATACAGCCATATTAAAAGTTAAGACTGACACTCACTTTTGGCCAAGTTAGTAAAACTCATGGAGTCCCTATGCATTTGGAATGGGTCAGTGTGTCCAACCTCAGTTCAAGCAGAGGGCATTGGTGAGGCCTGTGTTAGCAGAATGCTTAATGTGAGTGAGTCAATTGCCACAGTTTCCATTAGATTTGAAAAGAATACTGACATTCTAATCCCATTAAAAACCAAGGCACTTAGGAAAGTGTATTTGAGGAGAGCAGACCATGAAAATCCAGTCCTTGGATCCCATTTCTCTTCTAAGACTTCTCAGAATCCATGTTGAACTCCTTCCCTTCAGCTTCCAGTGTCAGATTCTTTTCTGTAAAGGATCTTCTTGCTTATTTTAGCTTATGACCTAGTGATACTTGTACTAGTTTGTATAGACTCACTCTCTCCTTTCTCTCTCTCTCTCTCTCTCTCTCTCTCTCTCTCTCTCTCTCTCTCT
>NW_021604587.1:14020629-14036946 GCF_004785775.1 Grammomys surdaster
TCTCTCTCTCTCTCTCTCTCTCTCTCTCTCTCTCTCTCTCTCTCTCTCTCTCTCTTTCTCTTTCTCTCCTCTCTCCCCAAAGCTATGGAAGGAGTAATTAGACATATAGATAGATAGATACTATAGAACTGAAAATTCATCATTTATTGCATACTCCAGAAAACCTGGAGAGGTAACTGAAATGTAATTTGAATTGGGAAGGAATGGGATGAAAGCACCAGTTTGATTGTGTCTACTGGGTATGTGAGCAAGGAAATTTCAAAAGAGCTAGGAATCCAAGCCAAGCCACTCTCCCAGCCATGTTTATTACTTTAGCCATGGTGAAGAGAAATAGAAGTATTTCTTTTGATGTTATTTCCCATTGCATTTTGAAATAAAGAACTCCAAAGCATCCCTGCCTGTCTCCCATGGTCCCTTGTCATTTGGTGATTTATGGCAGATATGTTTACTTGAGGAGTGAACATTCATAATCACACAGTGTTTTAGGCACTTTGCTACAACGGACTTCAGAAAAGACACCTGTGGATTTCGTCAGGTCACCTCACAAATGAGGCTCTGCATCACTGCAAGCAACTATCAGAATTCAGGAGCTGACACTTCAGCTTCTGAAGGACACTAAAGGAGAAGAAAGCCGCTTACATACCAGAAATGGAGCATTCAGGGTGACCCAAAGATACTAGTGTACTCATCTTTTGCCTTGGAAGTTTTTCTTCAAGGAACAACTTTCGAATGTTCTTTGTAGTTCTAAAAGTTATGTCTATTTTTGCAGACTCACTGCTGCTTTGGCCCAGATAAAGAGCAGAATACAAGAGCTTGTTCTGGAAGCTCAACTCACCTTTTGTCTAAAAAATCATGTCATGGAATGACCATGAGACCATGGGTAGGATGTGAACCTCTGTGGCTCATCTCCTGAAAGAAGCTAATGGAATTTTGCTTCCTGGTCTAGTTTTTAGACATCTGTCAGACAATTCTGAAACCACTAACTCTATTAAATATGTAAGTATATTTCATATATATAAATACATAAATATCTATATTTATAAATCTGTAAATATAACGTCAAGCTGACTTCATGAATAAAAGTGTTTACCTGCCCTCCCTTTGCAGACAGGGAGAGGCTATGTTGGTACAGCTCAGGGAACAAAGTGTTTCTGGACTCCTTGGCTCTAGCTGTCAGAAATACACCACTCTTCATGCCTGGGATCGAGTACCTGAGACTCTGAGCCAGTTATAGAGAGAACCAATTCTTCATCACCAGATGTGGCATTCTGAGTCTCTGTCTTCCAGATCGGAATGTCTGCAGACCTGGAATGATCCTGTAAAGTACTTTTCCATTCCTGGTTTCAGATCTTGCTTCATATGTTCATTGTGATTCTCCATGGGATGCTGCAGACATGGTATGGATAACTTCATTGAAATGTGACTTTTCTCTTTCTCTTCCTCTTAGATTGGGTGCTGTACCTCCTTTGTTTTCCCTGGCAAGACTATTAGACTTCTTATAACCAGTGTGGAAATTTAGGATCCTGATGGTTTATCTGCTGACCTTAGCATCCTTCCCTACCGTTCACAACAACATGATGCTGGTTTAAGGCAGGACCAATTTTACATGTATTTGTGAGTTAAGAATTGGAGAACATGTATAACTGGCAAAGTTTTTATTATTTGAAGCTACAACACTGAAATGTGTTTTTCCTTTCTGCTCTGTTACTGAAGTTCTAGCTAGTCATTTCACAAAGATTGTCATGTTCGTATATGTTTAAAACAGGCTACCTTTCTTCTCACCCCACCCCTAGAGATATTTGTCTTCGTTTTTAAACTGCTCAGTAATCAAGAATTTATGACTACACAAACTCAATATTCTTGCAATTCGATAATTTCTAAATTTACCAGAATTTGTTACAGGAGAATATAAATAAAATTTTGTGTTGTGTTAAAATTGTTATCAAGTTAGTTGTGAAATACTGATGCATGAAATACTGATTAGAGTATCTGATGGATGAAAGAATCATGTCTACCAGTTTTTATCCTCAGCCCCTAACTTTACTCCTCAGGTTCTGTGCTGGGAACTGGGTCAAAGCACAGCATGTTGTTGTCAACAGCTGGTGTAAGGAAGCTGAATATTAACAACCAAAAGAATTCATGTGGACTCATGTCTCACTCTAGATAGAAATGGAACTCAAAGCGAATTAGAAGGCTAAATAGAAAAGCTAAAATCATAAAAGACTTAAGATAAAACCTGAAATTGAGTTTAGGAGTGAATTTTATGCATAGCTCAAATGAATAGAAGAGAAATGGAAAAGATGGTTTGGACTTTGCCAAACTCAAATTTTAGTGACTCAAAGGGCAATATAAAGAAAATAAAGTCAGTTGAAATAAAGAGAAAATATGCTTAAAAAGCCAGGTACCTAAAAATCTTTAACATTCAAAATATATACATTGCTATTACAACCCAGTTAACAACAGCAACAAAACAAATAGACAAAAAATCCAGTCCAGGACTATAAGAGGAGTTGAGAGGTGTGTTGCATTCCTAGCATACACAAAGACCAGGGTTTGATTGCAAATAGTGCCATGATAGTTATATTAATCATAGAACTGCAACAAATAAGTGGACAAAGCACTGAAATTGACACCCACTTCCCCGCCAAAGCATATAAGATACTTTGTGTCACTAATTATTCTAGAAATGAGAGATCTAGAATGAAAGAAATGAAAGTGGTGAGAGACCACTTAGCTCTCATGGGATAGTAATAATATGAACCACAATAATGGTGCTCACAGGTGTTGGAGAGACAAAGAAAATCAGAAACTTTGTACATCTGTGGTAGGAAGAAACTGGAGCAACTAATGTGGAAAGATGTTTGGATGTATCTCAGGTCAAATATGACCTGGCAACTTTACTCACAAGAAAACAAAATAATTGAAAGTGAGACCTAGAACAGAAGCTATATACCAGTGCCACATTAGCATTATCACAATCCAGATAGAAAACTCATGTTCACCAACAGAAGACTAGAGAAAAATGTAGTGTCTATGCTAAATGAAACAGTACTCAATCCTAAGAATAAATGAATTCTGAAGATACCTCCAACATAGAATGATACCATGCTAAGTGAAAAGAAGCAGACAGAAAATCACAGACACTGTCTAATTCCCCTTATAGGACATACGCACCCTAAACAAGGTCATGGGGAAAGAAAGTAAGCTGGGGGTAGCAGAGGGTGGAATGAGCAGTGACTAATGATTACTTTCTTACTAGATACATAATTTATGGATAGCGTAATATCTGCAGAACATGGTGAAAACAATTGAACTGTACTATTCAATTAAAAATAGTTAATATGCCACATTCCACATTATACATATTTACCACAATAAAATTTTAGGGTTTCAAATGTAATTTTTAGCACAGGCTCAAAGATATTCATAATCATTTGCCAGCAGCACCCAGGGTGGTAATACTTTGCAGCTATGTGAGTCTGAGGTTTGTGGACAACGCACTCTCATGGGCCTGCATGAACATGTGTATCTGTTATTAGAGCTTAGGAGTGCAAGGTATAAATCAGGAGAAAAAGAATCTTAAACAGATCTGGGCAGCATTTGGGCATCCATCAGAACTGACTCTGTCGTCCATGAAGCAACTTAATTTTTCTGAGCTGTATCCTCATTTGTGACATCTGGAGCTGCCTCCTCATAGGCTTCTTTGAAGGTTGAGTGGCCTCGAAATATAACTGCCTCCATCTTATGTCTCCCACGTGAGCTGTGTCAACGTTCTAGGCCCACAAATTCCTGGTTTTGTTTCTTCCCCTCTAGACACCCTTCAAACTTATTTTGGGATAGATCAATCATTTACTTCTGCAGCTTTTATTTTTATAACAATGAAAGCGAACTAGAAACAAAAACTTACCAAGCTGTGCTGAGGAATGATACTAATAATCGCATTTCCCTTGGGTTTCCAACTTGACTCTAACCTCCTCAGCTACCCTCTGTCTCCTCATTTTTGGCGGATGCTTTCAGAGGAAAGAAAGTTTAACTGAGAGTTGGATTTCACGGAGCCAGGAGGAGGGATCCATTAGTTACTTTTCTTGCTACTTTGATAAAAATACCTGGCAGAAACCACTTAAAGGAGAAAGGTTCACCCACCACCACCACCCCACCACCCCTGTGGTTTTTTTTTTCTGGTTCAAACTTTCAGGTGATTTCAGCCGGTCAAGGCTAGAAAAGCAAGACAATGGATGCAGCTCCCATCTTAAGGAAGCAGGAGCATGAAGCCATTGGTGATGCTGACAGTGCCAGGCAAGGAGCACAGTAGAAAACAGAAATACTGCTGTGCTGTAACTCAAGCATGCCCCTCTCAAAACTTTCTCCTAGCAGTGTCAGCCTGTCAGCTGAGCCCTACTTCCCAATGGTTCTGTAATTTTTCAAAACAATTCTACCAGGTACCAATCACATATTCAAAATATAAGGTTGAGGCTGAAGAGGTAGATAGTTCAGCATTTAAGAGCCCTTACTGGTCTTGCAGAGGCCAAGGGTTCTGTTCCCAGCAAGCTACAACAGGTGGTTCACAATGACCTGTTCCAGGAGCTCCAACTCCTTCATTTGGTTTCCATGGGCTTTCTGCATAAAGAAATAAGAAAGCACACATATATACATGTATCATCTTAAAAACCACACACACACACACAGAAGGAGAGAGAAAGAGTCGCTCATGCACATGCAAACGCGGCACACGCAGGAACCTATGGAAGACATTTCAGATTCAAACCATAGCTAGGATAGATGCTAAGAAGAGGTCATTAAAAGAACTGGAGTCTTTTTGGAATCCAGCAGGCACTGTAAGCTTTAGTCTTCATTCAGTTCTAAAAAGAAACACTGTAGAAAAATTACAAGCAAAGTGGTGGTGAGTGGTGAAGAGGGTGTTGGGCATTGGAGGATGTTATTGGTTCCGAACCAGTCTATTCACTTTCTGTTTTACTATTTGAATGGTTGAAAGAATAGAGTCAGGAGGCACAACTATAATGCTGAACATTGGGCCATGATTCATGATGGAAATTTAGCTTTCTTTATGCCTTCCTATGATCTCCTAAGACTGAGCTTTCTCAGCATGTTACTGGTGGTGAAGGTTGAGTTGTAGTGTTGATGAGGAATTAATGAATTGTAATCAGTGATTCTGCAATGGGCTCCATATAATACAGATGGCTTTGATGGAAACACGGATGTGCACACTTCTTCACACCACTTAGAGATTAGCTGTCAAACAATATAGCCTGTGTTTCTGCCCGAGCATCTCACTCTTGCAGTTACTAACATTTCCAGAGGGGAAACTGTAGATTAATCTTGTAACTAAAAGGGAATTTGAGCTGTAGAAGACAGACATGTGAGGCTTTCATTCTCTTGGCTGCCATGTCTTTATGCAGCAATCTCACCTCAAGAAAGGCAGAAGACACTCAAAAAGCCATCCACAAGCTGCTCCCAACTCCAAAGATAAAAGTTCCCTGCCTAAGGAGTACATTTCTCAGGAGTCAGCCTCAGTTATTTCTGCATCCATGGACTCGCTTGTTGAATTATTTCCTATACTCTGGCCCCCAGCTTGCATTATTCAGGGGTTCATACGGTCATGCCAGAGATGCTAGACAAATACCAAGCAGACATGTTTGCCTAATCCCCATTACCTTTACCATAGTTCAGTGTAATTTCCCAAAATGTTTCATTTATTTTATTTTGGAGCTTGTGACAGTCAGGATTTTAAAGTACAAGCCTGCATCTGTAATCCATTTACCAAGTCTCTCTAGTGCAATGGAGAGAGATGGGGAGAGAGAGAGAGAGAGAGAGAGAGAGAGAGAGAATTTGAATTTTTTTTTTTTTTTAAGAATTGAAAAACAAGCAGAGGGAGTCAGAGCACATCTGTTTTCATAAGAAATCATGGAACCTGGCCCCTTTTCAGTGGGGTATTTTACTACCACATGGCTTTAATCCTACATCTGGGCCTGTTGTTTTATGAAATATTTCCCACAGATGATGTCAATTATAATTTTTGTCCTGGTCGTCAATTTACGGACTCTTGGACTAAGACAAAATGAAACAACCAGAAAAAGCACAACTTATGTGGTCTACTCTCTGACAAAATTATAGCTGTGTGATACACATCTAAAATCAATAACTCTGCTAATGATTAGCAGAACACACTGCTTGGTTTATGGGCAGGGATGGGGCCCATACTGTGCACATGTTTGGCTCCGGATTGAATTTTCTGTTTGCTGTGTATTTACCAGCAGATGTCCAACCGTTTATTTAATGCTTCTTCTATGAGCCAGTAGTAGGCCATGTCAGCGTCTGCGCGACATTTATAAGTCATCTGCCAGCAATACAGGTGGAATGCTTTCATGAGGCCCTTTCCTTCTTTCTGTGGTGATGATCTATCAGAGAAATCAGGGATAAGTCTTTATAGAGTTATATGGCTATTAAGATGTGGGGCTCTGATCATGTGTGTAAAGAATTTTGGATTCCAGCATATGGTTTTTTAGAATTGCTTTGAAAAGAACGTTTGTGGTGTTCAACTTTAGCAGCTGGTCTGAGGGCGAAAGGTTTTCCAAAGAAACAAAGAAACACCATCAGAACCTAAGCAGAGCCAAAATGTTGGCAGCAAATGCAGTTTCTCTCTATTTGTAATGTTTCTTTCAGTACATGAAGATAAACTGGATTCCTTAAAACTTACTCTATGAAGATGAAGTTTTGTAAGTAGTAAGAAACCAGAAGATTGGGGGTTTAAATTGGACTGGGGAGCAACCCAGTGCTGTGGGGAGTCTGTCTCCTTCTGGTGTCTCAGTGCACAGGCTGGCTTCAGAAATGGAGTTAGTGCTGAGGCTCTGGCTAACTTTATTTTAAGAAGGAAGGGATCGGAAAAGAACAAGAATTTCAGATTATTCTAAATCTTGATGATTCCTCTTGGGACACAATTCTTCACATTTAATTTTGAAACTCAATGTTTAGTTTTAACGTGCAAAGATTAGTGAGAGCTATTAATGGAGATTAGCATTAGTTAATGATAACCCACAGATACAGATGAGTTCACTTATCATTATACCTCCATCCTCCATTTTCTCATGAATGTCACTGTGGGCTAAGTTAGACCATGTTCCAGATGTCAGGATTGTGATTCAAAAAGAAGAGAACTGAGAATTTGGCTTGTGACAACATCTGTGTATACTGCTGATTAGAAGGGCATGGGCAGGCCCTAGAAGGCCAGTATTTCTTCCAAAGGGTCTATGTTTAAAGCACTATTTTCTCACTTACAAAACAGGTTAAGTCATTAGGGAGGACAATGTTGGTGTTCTGGTCTGTCCGTGTTCAGTTGCTCTGCATTTGATGTTCAAGGATCCTAGCTCAGCTCCTCAACAAAATCTGGCCTACATCCCTAATTCTATTTCTCTGAGAATGATCCTGCAGGGCATCATGTGTATCCAGTGCCTCAGTCAACCCAGAGCAGTATGAACAATGAGCAATCTCATGATTCGTGGAAGAACGGGGATCATCAAGTAAAGCTATAGGCAAACTTCAGCTCTGTAGCTTGTCTGACATTGTGAATGGAAGAATTAAATATTTTACCTTCATCTTTTACTTTTAAGATAATATATTCATTATCATTAATGAATAATATATATTAATTATATTCAAACTCTTGCCTACATCCTGCCTAAATCTCTAGAGCCATGGGACTACAGGTAGCCTTTAATGAAGGGTGGAGTTGTGTTCCAACTAAATGTTTAAACTATGCTGCCTCTTGCTGTGACTGAGGCAACCTCCTACATCCTCCATCAGCACCAATATCACCAGCAGCAGTGGCGGCAGCAATATCATCATTTAAAAGGAGTATCTTCACTTTTCTTCACCTCTCCTTGTCCACTCTCATTTCACTCACTTTAACATCTTGTACTTGTCATTTATTTTCATCAGACATTTGACAGGGGTTGAGTTAAATGCTATAAACAATATCAACATTAAGACATAGTTTTAAGGTGATAATTATCACAGAAAGCAACCAAGCCACAGCTCTGGAAACAGTCATGAGCTCTGCTGGGACAGAGGGATCTTGGATGTGAACAGCAAATAGAAGTATGGGTAGGAGGATTTTGCCAGAGAAAGAATAGAGAAGTAAAAAACAGCACAAACATATAAAATTATTCTACCCAGAGGCTTAAATGCAGAAGATCTGAAGGGTGACAGCTGAGCAGATTGCAGGACTCACAAGGGCATCCCAAAGAGCTGTACTCTGTGAGTTTTCCTCTACAGGAACTGTGAACAGCAAAAGCATGGAAGGGTGTTTGTCCTCAGCATGACAATTCTGATAGTCTTTCTAGCGTGGAGCAGGGGTCAGCAAACTCCTAAAGCTTAGTTGAGATACTACCATCCCTCTCATTGCAGTTTGTAAGATCTGTTGGGGCACAAGGAAAGAATGGAATGCCTCAGTAGAGACCTTCAGCAACAACAGTCTGAACTATTGTTTCAATACAAAATCCGAGTTTTGGGTTATTATACCAGAGAAGGGAAAGAGTGGTGGCTGAAATATCTATCAGAAGACTCTGTGGTGTCTGCTGCTGCAGAGGTAAGTGGTTTGACACAGCGTGCTAGCATTGGAACCAATGAGAGGACCAAATAGAGAGAGATTGCTGTGGTGGGATTTTTAAGTCCATATTGAATAATTGAGTAAGACCATTGTGAGGGGGAAGAGCTATGTGTCATTTCTACATATTCCTACATGGGAAATGAATCAGGTAGTTGGTCACAATAGAAAATGCAGAAACAAGAATGAATAGATACAAAGGGAGAAAGATGTGAGTAAAACGTATGGTTTGGAGATGCTGAACATGATGCTGATGAAATATCCAAGGGCTGATCTCTAGGTGTTAGATGGATACTTACCTAAGAACAGGGAGATGAACTTTGTTTTCTGTTTACTGTAAATGTAATGTGTCTTTTCTGTAACAAAACTTTTCCCAGGGTGACACACAAATGTCTACTAAACCTAGATAGGGACTCCATGACAGACCAAGTTACTATGGATACTGACAAAGTCCCACTTGATGAAACAATGAGTTTTATTGGGGTTACTTTCAAGAATAAGGATGAAAGGACAGAAATGACTCGATTACAGCTGCAGAGCCAAAACCCACCCAGCGTGGTGACAGCTCACAAAGCATGGATAAGATGTGCTAAACTTGAGTTTTTGCTAGGAAATCTTCAATCATTCTCTGTGATCGAGTCATTACATTTTCATATCCTGGCACTCCTCCATAGAGCTTCCCTTCATTTCTTCATGTCTGACGAACTCAATGGACCTGACTTAACATGTTCAAACTTATTCAGATCCAAGAGGTAATGATGTTCTGCTGTCCTCTGTTCCACCTGCTGGCTCACTGAATCTGGGTTGGCACTGTGGCTATAGTCATAGATGTTTGCAAACCATATATACCCCTAGAAGATATTTTTCTGGAAGGAGATGTATACTCCCTGGTCTCTGGACATAATTATCCACCCCTGAGACAGTCTTGATTGTCATTATCTGTATTGTTCTATCAAGAATATCTTCTGTGATCCACTCCTCAGGCATTGAAGCTTTGAAGAAGCTCCTTTGCATCCAATGGGCTTTCTACCATGTTTCCCCCTTAGGAAATCCAGCTCGACACAAATCATGTCACATTTGTCTCCAGGTGACACATATAGACAGACCTCTTCCTCTGCTTTACCATTTTTTATCTCCCCTAGGTTGAACACTCACTTTATGGAATCTGTTGACATTCTGGTCTAAGTCATTGAGATCTGCCAACACCTGTTATGCTTCATAAAGGTCTTGTTCCACCAATGTGCTTAGCAACACTACTAAAGCTCCATATCAGCCTTAAGGGCCCTGCTGGAGCATTCTCTTCTTTAAACCTCCCGTGAACATGGCTTTATCTGGCTCAGTGACCTCGGGTTCAAACCCAGCTTCTATAATTCCTGGTCTCTCAGTAGCATCTCTCATTCTTCTTTTTTCTATTCTCAGACATTTGTGAAGACTTCAGAGGGTGAAAACTAAGTGTTCCCAGCGGCTTTGATAAGCCAGACCATCATGAACTGACATTCCACATACTGTCTCAGGTCATGCAACCTTTTCCTTAAAAACAAGTGGGTATTTACTTTACTTGCTGTGTTTTTTTCTGCCTCCAAAGTAGTCAGAAAGATTCCATCTGCTCCCAAAGCTCGAGGAGAAGCCATGATGTGATGGGCTCTTTCCTTGCTTGTTTAAAAGTCTTCTCTAATCCCATCAGTTCAAGTGTTGAGTGCTAACTGATCACCCAAGTTTCTGGTATTGTACCATTGTAAAGGTCTTGTCTGTCTACACATTGGATCACAGATTCTCCCTGTTTTGTTTTGTTTGACTCATGTTCGGATTTGAGGAGTACCTTCTACCACCTTTTCAACATTTTCCTCCTCCTCAATTTTTGAGTCTTGCCACAGGTTCCAAGTTCTTGGATCCCAGGTAGGACTTTGGGGCATAGATAGTACTTGTACTCCTATTTCCTTCTGTCCCCTAGGCCATAAGAAATGGCAAGTCAACACCTCCATCTGATCATCTTGTATATCTAGTTTACTTGCTAAGGTAGAAGCTAACATGGGAGATGCTAGCCTCATCTCCCTTATTACTACAATTGCCTTTTTTACACAAATGCATTCCTGCTTGGCTGTCATCTCAGCCTCAAATATATATATATATGTATATACTGGTTTTTCGAGACAGGGTTTCTCTGTGTAGTCCTGGCTGTCCTGGAACTCACTCTGTAGACCAGGCTAGCCTTGAACTCTCCAACTCAGAAATCCGCCTGCCTCTGCCTCCCAAGTGCTGGGATTAAAGGCGTGTGCCACCACCGCCCAGCATCTCAAATATATTTCTAAGTACACACAGCAGTGTACAAGCAACCTCTGCTTCAGTTTGTAGACAATATTAAGTGTGTTAATTTCAAAGACTTACAAATTTACTCTAAACTTGAACTATTTTTAGGGCATCTCTAGTCATGTGATGGACCACACTCATCAAACAAGCACGCCATTCCAGGCCAGAATTCTATTTAATACCAGAACACTATTTCATTGTGTAAATAAACCTCGTTTTCTTTATCCATACTTTAGTTGAGGGATGTCTAGCTGCTATGAACATAGATGAGCAAGTGCTCTTGTGGGATGGTGGTACATCTTTTGGATATATGCCCATAAGTGGTATAGCTGAGTCTTGAGGTAGAAAAATTCATAATTTTCTGTAAAACCACCAAATTGACTTCCAGAGTGGTTGTACAAGTTTGACAAAGACTGTTATCCTGAAATTACTCCCACAGAATTCCTAGTTCTGATGGCTCACCCTCCCTTGCACATCCCACTACCCATAGCAAGAAACATTCAGCCACCCCAATAGCACAAAGACACCTCAACATATACCATACAGGAAAGGACAACTGTATGAGAATTTCCTCTCTGAATGCTTTCCCTCAGGCTTCTCAGTCTTAGTTGATTGCCTTACTACCCAAAGTCAGAGACATGCACTCTTGTCTCCCCAATTCATCTTTGGTTCTGCTGTGTCTCTGTTTGGGTGCCAATCATGTTATTTGTATATGACTTAATGAGGCAACTTAACAAGATGGAGAGTATCCTTTTCCAAGTGACTCTGTTCTAAACCTCTTTCAGGCAGCTCTGCTCATTTCTCCCTCTTCCAGGCAATTGGTCTGGTCTCTGAGTTTTCTTTGCAGCTTGGCTTCTAGATAGTTGTCTTTGTGGCTTGCCTTGTCTGATTGTACCTTTAGGTAGCTTGACTTGTTTACTTGAGCAAGGAGGGACCTAAAGAATCTGGTCAGTTTCAGGAACTTCCCAAAACTCCCTCTCCTTGTTTACCTTTTGTCTTAAAGAGCTTCCCTACAAAATGGAATGTTTCAATCCCAGGGGAAACTGTTAAATAACACTGCCTAGCAAAGCTATATGAGGCATTGATGTAGCTTTTCTACACTATATTGTAATTTTCTAGATGGTAACTATTTCTTACTGTTAGGAACTATTTACTCATGACACTCAATATCTAGCATGTCACTCACTCACTGAACATGTATTCCTTCATATCCTACCAGTGAGCTCATATTCATGTCTGACGTTATCCACCCTCTCAATTTTAGCTGTTTCACAAATATGAAATTCTAGCCAGAATCCATCTCAGTGACAGCTGTCATTTATTAAAATCCTCAACATTTTGGATATCTTCCCACTTTCCATTATAAAGATTCTTTCCCTTCTCAGTTATGTTCTAATAGAGTTTCAGAGCATGATTTCTATGTTCCTGCATTTCAGAATACAGCCCATGGCTGCTTTCCACAAGCATACCTTTCCTTATGCTATTTGAAGGTGCATGATATCGTAAGGAAATTCAGTTCTGATAAATAAGATAATGGATGTATTCGCTTTTGTAGAGTAGTTATGAGTTTTGATGGTCTCTTTCTGGCTAGGTGGATATAAAATCATTAGTTGTGGAAATCATGAAATTTTCTTTGAAATTTCTCCTGGCTGAGTCTCTATTAATTGTATGCTTTCTAAGCTTGGCTCTTGCACTTTCTAAAACCATGGCAACCAATTAAAGACTCTGCAGTGAGTCCTTTCTCCTTAAAGTAGTTAAAATAGTGTATTTGTTGCTTTCTTTATAGCTGTGACATCTACCTGATACTTCACCCTGAAAAAAGCAAGCAAGGAGTTAGAGTTTATTTTGGCTCAGTCCATCATGATGGGGAATGCCATGACAGCAGAAGAAAGCTTGCAACAAAGTCATATGTTAGTGCTCAGCTTGCTTTCACCTTTGTGTTCAGTGTGAGAACGGTGCTGCCCACATTTAGGATGAGTTTTCCAACCTCAATTAACTTCACTTAGAATCTTTCTTAATGATATATACAGAGACCTATGTCTGTGCCAATTCTTAAATGAATCTAAACATATCACATTGACAATCAAGATTAATGTCACAACTCAAGCCCTAGTCAACTTGGCTTCCAAACACATCACTCTTACGTCATAATCTTCCACCACTTGTGTCCATAGATAAAATTATCTTATACTGAAAAATGCATTACATTCAATTTGAGATCTCCCTGCAGTCTTTAACCATTCCAACATTGTTTAGAACTATAAATACAAAGCCTTTCAAACAATCTCTTAACTGTAAATCCATCAATTGAAAATGGGAGCATATGACTTAAATACAGCATAGCAAACAGCAGATCCTGCACTTTGATGAGTATCTGAGCTCATGGCAATAATTTTTGCTACAAAAAGACCTGGTCACCCTACCTCTCCAGTTATGCTGCTGGGTCTCTTCAGTCATTTCTACTCTATGTGTACAGTTTTACTTAGCTTTGTTCTAGAATTCTTAACATTGGAGATCTCCATTGAAATGTAGGCTTCACCTTTAATGCTTCATAAAGTGGTATCACAGAGCCTCCTTGTAAGAACTCTAACCCTAACTAGACACTGACTGAGCTTAGAAACTCTACGGAACAGTGGTGCTAGACTTTTATACCCCCTTGATATCATTTCTTTGATAATGGCCAAGTTAGTAATATGTGGCCACTCAAGGTTATAAACTTATGTCTAAAGATTCAAATCTAAAAACTACAAATAGAAAAGAACATGAAGCATTTGCCTTCTGGGTTATCTCACTCAGGATAATTTTTCTAGCTCCATCAATATACTTGAATATTGTATGATTTCATTTTCTTTACAGTTAAATATACACATATATTTATATATCATATATCATATTATATATATATATATATATATATATATACATGTATATGTATATATATCATATCATAGAACTATTTTTAGATTTTGAGTATTCTCCACACTGATTTCCATAGTGGCTGCACAAATCGGTAATCTCTCCACCAGTGAATATGGGCTCTCTTTTCACATATCCTACTCAGCATTTGCTATCAGTTGTTTACTTGATCTTGGTAATTCTGAGTGGGGGAAAGTAAGATTGCAAAGTAATTTAAATTTGTATTTCCAAATTGCTAAGAATGCTGAATACTTTTTGAGATATTTCTTAACCATATATTTTAGAACTTTCTGTTCAGATTCTTAGCTCTTTTTGACTATATGTTTTGTATTATTGGTTTATTTTTTAATATTTTGGATATTGTTTATTAGATATATAACTCACAAATACCCTTGCCCATCCTGTGGTTCCTCTTCTTTCATTTGACTGGAGATCTTATTTCTCGACTTGAGGCCGCTGTGAGTCAAAATAGTTCCATGATTTCCTTCTCAGAATGAGGAGTTATTGTTGTTGTTGCTTTGTATGTAGAAAGGCTACTGGTTTATTTTAGTGGGTTTTGTACAGAGACCATGATAATTTTCTCTGTATAGTTCCAGTTTGGCATATGTGCTTCTGAAGAAAGCTGTAAATTGATTTTATATACTGCCAGATTGCTAAAAATATTTGTCATTTAGAACTGGCTTTTAGTGGTGTATATTTTCCAGAGCATCTCCAACTTAGGCTCCTCTTCAATCAAATTTTGTTCTCAAGTGCATTCTTTTTGTCCTAATACAAAAAGACCTTTTTTTTTTCTGTAGTGATGAAAATCTCTATATTAACAATAAATGTTTAGTCTTCTAAACTCTTTTGTCTAAACCTGTAGGCATGCTGTCTGCTGTCTTCCATAAACGACATGTTTTCCCATCTTTCTGTACCACTATCACTGTAGACTTACATGAAAGAAGCAAGCCATGGCTATAGACAAGCCTGAATGCTGCCTTCCACCAAGTAAATTAGCCCATTGCTCCTACAGTCAGCCTCACTAAGTTCTCAAGATGTAGACAAAAAGTAGCCAGATTCATTTCCAGAACATCACATGAAGTGGCCTTTAGCAGAGTTCCCAAGAGAGTCCTTGTTCTTCTCTGAAAATGCATGATCTGGGCCTCTGTTGTCTATTTCTCTTAGAGCATCCGTGTCCTCCAAGATACCACCCAAAGGGACCATTAAGTTCTGCTTATTACATTCCTGGGCTTTGGTAGTTCACAGCTGCAAAATCTTGAGATTTGTCCTAAAGTCTACTTCTAAAAGTTTAAGTACACACAATCAGGCTTATTCTAGTATTGGCTATACTTTTAGGTACCAATTATCTGTATAGTTACTTTCCCCTTTGCAGTGGCAAGCACCAGACCATGGCCGCTTAAGGAAGGAAAGCTTTATTCGGGCTGATAGGTCCAGGGTACAGTGCATCATGGATGCAGGAGATTGAGGCAGCTGCTCACATTGCAACCACAGAAGCTAAGAGAAGTGAATGCAGCCTCTCTCTCATCTGTTTCTCCATCTGACTTTGTGAGGTGGGGTCTCTCATTTCTTCTGGAATCTCACCAATTTGGCTAAGCTGGGTAGGCAGCAAGCCCTACTGTACCCCATCTCTCTCCCTCACTGAGATGAGCAGAGTTTTGTTTTTACGGCAAGTCTAAATCATGTCAAGTAACCACCACAGCAGTTGTAAGAGCAACTGATACAATTGCTGAATTTCATCTCGAGCATTTTGAATGCAAAATTTACCAAGCTGTGTTCTTTTGTTCTGTCACCTTGTCATGTTCCTTAGGCTTATCACTCCACCAGAGGGTCTTTGATGCTTAACATTCTTATAGCTGGAATGTTTTTCTCATCTTCTGCCAATCACTCCAGAACAATGTGAAGTTTAGCTTGTGGTATTGCAATGTGATTCATCCCAGTTATTCCTATATCCTCACAGATTTCTGATCCCATTGACTGTAGTAAATTCTGTATACATTTTTGAATACTACTATTGCTTCCCTATATAGTTATTGGGTTAATATTGTTCAGTCTTCTATGCTGAAACCCCATGATAACTAACATTCACCAATCCATCTTTAATATTAAAAATAGTAGCTGGCAATACATTAATCTCCTAAAGTTAATTGTTCTGATAATTGGTAAAGATCTCTAATGATGTCTAACAATTCTCAAAGTTTTTAGTTTAATCTTAATTATTTAAAACTCTTTATTTTCTATTGAGAATATATTTCTCTTTCTGACTCCCTCTATGTTTGTCTGTCTTTGTCTCTGTCTATGGGTCTTTGTCTCAATGTCTGTGTCTTTGTCTCTGTCTTTCTATATCTGTCTCTTCTGTGTGTGTGTGTGTGTGTGGGTGGGTGTGTGTGTGCGTGTGTGTGTGAGAGAGAGAGAGAGACAGAGAGAGACAGAGAGAGAGAGAGAGAGAGAGAGAGAGAGAGAGAGAGAGAGAGAGA